>NW_019154121.1:21004541-21247041 GCF_002288905.1 Enhydra lutris kenyoni
CCCCCCCCCCCCCCCCCCCCCCCCCCCCCCCCCCCCGCCCCCTGCCTTGAAGAGGAGGCTTTGTGCACACTGTGGTGGCTGTCCCTAGCCCCGGGCCACAGTCCCCCTCAATGGAAACCGCTGAGTCGCACTCCAGTGCTTAGCTCTTCTAAGATTCCCCTGTTGGGCCCCAGGGTGGGTGACAAGATGATGCATGAGGTCTGGCTAAGCAGCTTATTTGTCTGAGCTGGTGATGGCCTTTGTCTTGAGTTGGGTTAATGGTAAGGGGCAGTGGCCCTTTAAAGCCTGGACAATGGACAGGCTTCTCAGGTCATCGAATCACTCAGCAAAAAGCCTGAGCCCCTCCAAGCATGGGGGGCCTCTGCCTCTCCACTCCCTGCTAACCCTTCTCTTCATCTAGTGACACGCTGCTCCCCTCCTGGCCAGGAGGGACACTTGAATATAAAGGGAGAGAAAGACTCAAAGAGCATTTGATAAACAAAGGACTTCAGAGGAGGGGACCGAGACACAGAGAGGACAAGGGATAATTCCTGACCTCCTGCCTCCACCCTGCGCCGACCCTGCACTGTGCTCTCCTGCTCTGCTCTTCCCCCTCCCCCGAGGCATGGCTCCCACAGTGACCTGTGACAGTGAGCTCCCAACTCACCTTCCACTAATGAAAACTAATGCTACAGATTGCAGTTCAGACTTCTCAGGCTGGCAGTCAGGACCCACGAGAGTATGCCCCTTCTCCTCCTGCTTGAACCTCTCCAGTGCTTTGCGGGCCCGCACTCCCATGAGGCACACCATTTGCCTTCAGTGCCTGCTTCAACCAAAGCAGCCCCATCTTCTCAGCTTCCTACACTTGCCTCTCCATAAGATCCTATTGAAAGAACACTTCAAGGGCTACACAGTTTTCTCGAAGTTTTAAAAACCACAGATTTAAGTCAACCCATTCCTTAAATGATGAATGGCTGAGGTAGATTTGAAACCAGGCCCCCTGCTTCCAAATCCTGACTTTCTCTCAAGGGACGTAGTCACTTCTTTCTACAAAGATCCCTGGACCGCCTACTGTGTGCCAACCACTGAGATAGTGCTGCGAGTACTCATGTGAATCCTGCCCCTGAGGAGGGGCCGAGCTCTTACACCCAGTCCTTGAGAGCTCGATGATGCAGATGTGGAGAGTACCTCATGGCTTTGGCATCTTGATGGTCGTTGGTGACCACAGTAAGGCCATATTCGGGGTGTGGGGGCTAAAATAGAAGGACAGATAGGAGGTGAGAAGGCAGAAACAGTTTGGATAACTGAATCTAAGAGAATGGGCTTTGCATCCCAGAGTACTGATTACAACAGGAAAAGGTTCTTTATGGTGGGGAGATGAGGAGTCATCTCTTGCGTGACCACTTAGTGGTCAATAATATGAAGCAAGAACAAGTATGTTCCATCGCATGGGAGATGTGCTTGCTCAAAATGTGAACCTGAGTCTAGCCATGAGAAAACAAAGAATACTCAGTATATAGGAACAGTCTGTACGGCAGGTGGCCTAGGCTTTTCCAAAAGGTCAGTGTCATGAAAAAGAAGAATCAGGAGTGCTAGGGTCTGTAGATGTTTCTTCTAGATTAAAAGAGACTAAATAAATATATAGCAGCCACTTTCTTTTTTTGAATTTTATTCAAATTCAATTTATTACCATAGAGTGTGCTATTGTTTTAGACGTAGAGGGCAGTGATTCATCAATCTTAAATAACACCCAGTGCTCATTACATCACGTGCCCACCTTAATGCCCATCATCCAGTTAGCCCATCCCCACACTCCCCTCCCCTCCAGCAACCCTCAGTTTGTTTTCTATGATTAAGAGTCTCTTATGGTTTGTTGCCCTCTCTGATTTTATCTTGTTTTATTTTTCCTTCCCTTCCCCATGCTTCTCTGTTTTGTTTCTTAAATTCCACATATGAGTGAGATCATGATAATTGTCTTTCTCTGACTGACTTATTTCACTTAGCATAATACCCTCTAGTTTCATCCATGTCATTGCAAATGGCAAGATTTCATTTTTTGATGGCTGCATAGTATTCCATTGTATATAGTTTGGCTATTGTGGACGCTGCTACTATAAACATTTGGGTGCATGTGCCCCTTCGGATCTCTACATTTGTATCTTTGGGGTAAACACCAGTAGTGTGATTGCTGGGTAATGGGGTAGCTCTATTTTCAACCTTTTGAGGAACCTCCATGCTGTTTTCCAGAGGGGCTGCACCAGCTTGCATTCCCACCAACAGTGTTGAGGGTTCCCCTTTCTCTGCATCCTTACCAACAACATCTGTCATTTCCTAACTTGTTAATTTTAGCCATTCTGACTGGTGTGAGGTGGCATCTCACTGTGGTTTTGATATGTATTTCCCTGATGCCGAGTGATGTTGAGCACTTTTTCCTGGGAATGCTGGCCATTTGGATGTCTTCTTTGCAGAAATGTCTGTTCCTGTCTTCTAAATACAGCAGCCATATTCAAGCAACATTCGAATCTTGAATGGATCCTAAGTTTCTTTTAAGGCTATAAAGAAGACATTTTGGGAAGAATTGGGGAAATTTTTAAATATGGTGTATATGTGTGTTCGGTGATATTGTGGAATAATTGTTCAATTTCTTAGCTGTGATCATGATGATTTTGTGGTTGGATGGAGGGCATGTCCTTATTCCCAAGAGTAGCCTGCTGAAGTACGCTGTCCTGATGTCCGCAAATGTCTTTCAAATGGCCAGAAAAAAATTTTTGTAGGGAAAGATAATAAAATAAAACAATGTGACAACCTATTAACAATTGACAGATTTGGGTGAGGGGTATATCGATGTTTTGGAACTAGTATTTTCACTTTTCTATAGGCTTGCGAGAGTTCCAATAAAAAGCAGGAGAGATGTTGCCTGGGTTGAAGAGAGACCGGACAGAGCAGCTGAGTTTTTGGAAAGATTTTGTGGGATGGGCAAGGCATGGGTGCACTGCGTAGCGTCATCCCACCTCCACCCCCCTTTGGGACTGCAGAACACAGAAACCCTGTGAACCTTTACACAGGACTGAAGTTCAGCCGTTGCGATAAAACAGGCCCTTCCTGGGCATGGAGGGGGACTTGGTCGAGGCGCTGGAGCCCGTAATGGGAACCACATTGGCAGAAGTGTGCAGAGCCCCACCCCAGAAATGGCCCTTCTGGGCCGAGGCAGGACAACTGGAACAAATTATGTGCATTCATAGTTGTTAAACTGCCTTGGCACCAGAAGAGATCCCAGTAACCCAAGCTTTACAGCCGTACAGCTATAGTTAATGCTGGGCCAGCCTTGCCCTGCACCCTCCCTGTCGGAGGTTTATAGGTAGAGCACAGAGCAATTCAGCGTGAGCCGAAACATGAAAAACTCCTCCAGCTTGGAAAGGCAAAATTTCCCGCTTCAAAGCCTTCTGGCAAGGCAGCATTTTAGAATGAGACCTTTTCCCATCTCCTGCCTTTTCCAGCCTTGCCCAGAATCCTAAAAGCCCCCACCCCATCCCCATCTCCAGCCGAGACCACAGTTCAATCAAACACAGAAGCTGCGGCAATCTATGGTTAGAAGGGTTGCACTGTGGCCGGGGAGTCCCGCCTTCTGAGCTGTATGTCCTCGGCAAATTGGTTTCACTCCCTGAGCTTCAGCCTCTTGCTAATTTATAAACAATATTAACTGCAGGGTTGCTCAGTCCATACGGGTGTGTGGTCACTGAGCGCATGGAGACTGGACACACAGTGACACTGTGTAAATATTGTCTTATTGATCATACCCGAGTATCTCAAATACAGTGGGATCTATGGAGACTAGTTGTCTTTTTTGATCATGAAGAAAAGCTTACCCACAATTACTATTTTTATCTAAAAGGTAATCAAAGTGCAGTTCTCAGTGGTAGACAAATCACACAGAAAAGCATAGGGAAAGAATTTCATTTTGTCCTCTGATTAAGAATTTTTGGTAAAATGGAGGGTAGAGTTTGAAGTCAGTTAGGTCCAGCTCAAAATCCAGGCTCTGCCACTTACTGGCCTTGTGCCCCCAGGAGGGTTAATAATCCATTTGGAGCCTCGGTTACTTCCTCTGTATAGTTGGACGTAGTAATGCCAACAGAGCAGGGTGAGTGGGGAACTGACACACCTTTTGAAAAGCTCTTTGCCCAGCGCCTGCCAAATAGTCAGCGTTTAATGAACAGAGCTGCAGCCGTTTTGAAGCTGAGAAGAGGAAGAGTCTTAATATCGAGACCTGTCTCTCGAGTGTTGGTCTTGGGCACCAGGAATGCCAGGCCAAGAGCAGCCAGCTGACAGAAGCCCTGCCCCGCAGACCTTCCAACAGATGCTGAAAATGCACTGTGCCCTCTGCCCTTTTGAAGCTCCTAGTGTAGCCCTTCAAGACACAAGGGGTGTGACCGACCTGGAGGACACTGAGGAAGGGGAAAAGCTTTAGTTGTTATTTCGGAGGAAGAGAGCTCCTTCGGACAGGGCAGGCTGGTTTATTCAGAGCCCAGGTACCTGGACGAGTAGCCTGGCAAAGGGGGGATAACCTTCATGCACCTGTTTCTTCTGGTAAACATGGCTAGCGATGGGTGGGAAACGGTGGCTTGTTTTTCCTGCCTGAGTCTGGATTAAGAGCCCCAAACTGCTTCATGGGAGGTTCAGCATTTTCATTTGCGTCACCACGGCATTAGCCCGTTCACCCAACACGGGACTTCCCTCCCCTCGGATCCCAGCTCGGCCCCCACTGGTGCTGGAGAGTCTCCACTAGCTTGGCCCTCACTCTTCTGATCTCTAAAGGGAGAATAAGACCACCTGCTCTGCTGGCCTCTCCAGACTGTTGTGTGGCTCCTCTGAGCTCAGACAGGTGAGTGCGCCCACTGCACACAAGGAAGGTAGGGAAGCAGCCCCCGTGAGCACGTGTGAGTGCTCTCCAGCCAGGCAGGTGCGTCGTATGTACGGAGAGTGCTAGGTGTTCTCCCACAAAGTTACATGCAGACAGAGGATGTTATTATTAAAATACATGGTAAACAGATGTTTAGTAAATGGAAACATTGTAAGTATAGGATAGGAGAGAGAGAGAATACTAATATTGACTTACCATCTGTTACCCTTAATTTATTCCGGTTTTGGTATCTAGATTCTTGGCTGTGTAATTTTGCACATTAAAGTAGCACACCTGGATTGTCAAGACTTTCAAACAGGTCATCTACGATAACACTAAAGACCTAGGCATATTTTCCTACCAGAAAAAAAAAATGATTTTCAAATATGCCTTGAAAATCGCTGTCCCTCTGGACAGGTGAGAATTTATGCAGGCAATTAAATGTTAAATGGTGTGTATTTGCTGAATGTGTACTTCTCCTGCGAAAGCGGAGGAAGTACCATATAAAAGGGGGCAGATGAGGTTCAAAGGGGGGCTGGGCTTACTTCCTACCCACTGGCAGGTTGGGTTAAATATTTCCAATCTGCATTTCTGGGGATCCCACTCTGTTCTCACAGCCATTCCCAAGCCCTCACCCCACACCAGGTTCCCTTCTTTTTATGTGTCCCTTCTTTCAAGAGTCAAGGCCCTTCAAAATGTGCCTCTTCCAGGACCGAAAAAAGTGCCTAAAAGTTGGAGAGTGAAATCATCCCTTTCCTCTGGGGCTCCGGCCCCAGCTCCGGGGCTGTCGCCTGGGGACTGGGAACGGGTGCATGTTTGTTGTCTGAGAGGTACACACCTGTAAGGGGCTTTACCTAAGTCCCCTGCTCTGGGAATGGGGTCAGATGCACATTCCTGGGGTGGGGAGAAAGAGTCTATCCCAAAGACCCTCACATCTCCTGACAGCTCCTGAGGCATTTCATCGGGTTTGAAGGTCTGGTCAGTGTTCCCGCGACACCTTTATCCCTGTGGGGACTGTCTCTGAAAAACGCCCCACCTGGAGGAAGGGCATGGGCTTTGGGATCAGCCAGAACCAGCCTGGAATCACCGCTTCTCCAGTCTGTAGCCACATAGCACTGATCCATCCATCTCCCACTCCGAGTCTGATTTTTTTGTCCTTTGCAAAATAGGGGTAGGAATTCTTACCTCGGGGGTTGGGGGCAGTTGGCAGGACTGAGTCAGGTAGTACTGTTAAAAAGCTGAGCCAGGTGCTGGCGTATGATAAATGCGAATCAGCATTTATCGAGTCAGTCCTCTTGCCCACAGGGTCCTGAGAACTGACGCCAGGTGCCCGTACCACACACAGGGCTTGTGCCTTGTGAGCAGATAAGGGATCCGAGAGGGGGAGGCAGATCAGCCTTCGCACTAGGGGAAGGCCAGCCAGCTGATTCTCCAGTCTGTTCTCAGTGTGTCTTACACCACGCTTCTCCGTGTTAAAAAGACCTCATCACCCCAAGTCTCACTACCGCTCAGGGTTAGGAATAGCTGCTTCTCATGATTGTCGCAGAATCCAGTGAGATCATGTGTGTGAGAGCATCAGGCACAGTGCCTGGCACATGGTAGATGCTCAGAAAATGCTGGATTTTACACGGAAGAAATCTTGTTAGACAGGCCAAGGGTGCCATCTGCGATCCTTTAGAGTCATTCCCCTGCCTGTACCAGGGGCAGCTTCATGAGGCAACAGCTGCAGGGAGAGCCTCCTCTAGATTGGACAACACACTGGGATGGGCACCAAGAGCCACATGGTCTAGCTTCCCTGTCTGCCCTGTCCCCGCACCTGCTTCCAGGGGAGGTCCCAGCTGGTGTCCTGCCAGGGATCTGCCTTTCTGCCTCCCAGCCGGAGACTGGGTGACTTTCAAGTCAAGACCTGTCCCATTGGACACTCCTGGTCCTATGTGTGCTGGACACAGGCCCCTTGGCCTTCCCACATAGGCCAATCTTCGGGTCCCCAGTGGGTCATCTTCTCTGTCCCTCCAACACACCTGGCCCCTTCCCCAGCTCTACCCTTTCCTACAGGAGTACCTTTGCGAGGCACCTGTAAGTGCCTTCGTGTCCCTTGGCATGTCCCTCATGCCATCATTGTTCCCTTTTCAAGGGTGAGTCAGCTGAGGCTCAGAGAGATAAGGTCTGGCAGCTAGCAAGTGACCAGCCTGTAGTGGCCAGCTTGAGAGTTCATGGTCTCCACGCCCACCGCAGGCAGGGCTCCCAGGAAGAGCTTGGCGGTGCCATTGGTTGGAGGGGACACGCCTGCCCAGGTATTCAGAGTTCAGGATGTTTGTTCACTCGTTCACTTAACAAAGTGAGTCAATTTGTCAGGATCTTTTGGTAACTCTTAAGGCACAGTAGCTCAGGCAGAAACAGCTCTCGGCTTTAGCAGAGAATGGCTCGAGGGTGCTATTTCTGGTAGGTGTAGGGCCAGAGGGAGAAGAGAAAGCAGCTGTAGAGATTGGGGTAAGTGCTTGGCTTGTCAGAAACATAATCCCCCCACACCTGTGCCCTGGAAACACAAGCCAGGGCTCTGAGATGCACTTTCGTCTGTCACCAGGGTGTCCTCAGGGTGACCTGCCCAACCGTATCAAAGCTGGTGGGGCTCAGGTTACAGGGCCCATTCTCAGGGCCCTTGAGTCCCAACAATGGCTGTTTGTCCTTTGGAGCTGCCATCCCCCAGGAGGAATGTTAATGGACCAAGATTGGAGTGGGGGAAGGGGGACAGACTGACCAGTCAGAGCCCACACTCAGGTCACCCTCTTGAGTGAGCTCAGCCGTGCATGTCTGCTAGTCCCTCCAAGAGACTCTTCAGTCAGCTCTAGGAAAGAGGGATTTGTCCTCTGCTTTTCCTAGCTCAGACCTCCTCTCCTAAGGGTGAAGATTATGGGGCAGGGAGGTCTTCTGCTTAATCTGGGACTTTGTCTACCCCTTGGTAGAGCTTACAACTCAACTCAAGAAATATTCAAAAGCAGAAAAACTAGAAATGCCTTGGATGTCCAATAATAGAAAGTTGGTAAAATAACATCTTCTCCTGTCCATACAATGATCTTTTAAATTGTCATTAAAATCAGTGGGTTAGGCCTCTGCCTTTGGCTCAGGTCATGGTGTCAGGGTCCTGGGATTGAGCCCCACGTCGGGCTCTCTGCTCAGCAAGGAGTCTGCTTCCCTTCCTCTCTCTCTCTCTCTGCCTGCCTCTCTGCCTACTTGTGATCTCTGTCTGTCAAATAAATAAATAAAATCTTAAAAATTGTCGTTAAAATCATGTGTTCAAATAATATTTAAAGATAAGAAAAAAAAACCCTCTAATTGTATATGTTAAATGGAAAGAAATTGAGATAGAAATCTGTGTTTATAGTAAGAACCAAATTTGATAAATACATGTATGTGTAAGTATGTATTAGCAAAGACTAGGAGGAAATAGACCAGGGCACATTAACGGTGATATTATAGAGTGCTGTGGCTACGATAGATTTTTGGTTTTTTCCTTTGTACTTTTCTCCAGTATACATTTTCTAGTGAAAACATTCTTACTTGAGAGTCAAAAGAAAGTTAATTTCTTAAAAGTTAACTTATTTCACCCCTAGTATACCTGACACTGTGCTGGGTGCTGGGGATAAGAGATTTAGAAGAACATAGTCTCTGCTCTCCATGAGCTCATAACCTAGCAGGGCATAACACAGGAGCAGATTTTTTGAATCATTGTTTTCAGTAACAACAGTGGCAGCAGCAACCATAACACTGACAGGTTTGTAAGTGCTATGGAATGTTCTAAATGCTTTATGTATGTTTACGTTTAAACCTTACAACTCAATGGGTAGGTAGTTGTTAACCCATTTTACTGATAGTGCAGGATGCCGAGGGGACAGAGGGAAGAGAGATTCATTCTGTCTTGAGGTAGGGACACAGTGAAGGAGGCCGCCATCAGGAACCAGCACATATACTGATCCCTGCAGGAGAAATTTGAGTTCTCCAAGCAGACCGGGCTGGGAAAGGTTTCCCAGGTACAGAGAGCACGGTGGACAAAGACACCAAGGGACCAAAGAGCAAGACATTGTTATGAAATGGCTAATACCACACTCCTCCCTCCCGAGTGAGAAGCCAGAAAGGTCCGTGGGGCAGCTTTGTGAAGGGCATAGACCATGCTGAAAGTTTGAGCATAATTCCATTAGGCAGTGCGAGCCATGGAGGAGGCTCGATATGGTCAGCTCTGCATCAGAGGAAGATCATTCTGTTTTCTTAAACCTCGTGAAAAGCTCAGCTGTATGTGGAAAGAGAAGTGTTCCTCTAGAGACTGAGTGTTGCAGGAAAATTCATCTCCGTTCCAGATGACAAAGCAGAGAAGGAGAAAGGAAATGGCGGGAGGCCATGGAAATGTGTGATTTCCTTTCCCCTTATCTACTCATAGAAAGTCACGGCAGTCATGTGGAATCCAGGCCCAGGATGAGAGACGAATGTGCTCAGAAATGTGTTTACCACCTAGCCCGAGGGTCCAAAAGGTGTTACTGCCGGAAGAGAGACTTGGGAATTCCAAATGGACTTTCAGGTTTCAATGTGAATTCTGTGCTTAATTAGCCCAAAACACTTCTGTTCCTGCCGTAAAAACTAAGGCAATTCTTGTGTGACAATGCTATCAGTACTTGTATTCCAGGCGTGGTTGGAGCTACATTTGTTATGGAAGTCCCCCAGCTCCTCTCTGCTGAGCTGACAGTCATAGGAAGCAAGGGTGACCTTCCGTGGATCCTTCTGCCATGCCTCTCTTTAGCTGACATGGAGGTCTCCAGATTATGGTCCGTTGTACTTGTCCACAGGGGTTTTGCTTGCACCAAAAGAGATAATCAGAATGATGTACAGAGTTTGCATCAGGATCATCTCTTATCCTGACGTTGTCCTTCCGACTGAAATACCCCTTTCGATTGAAATACCCCTTTTTCAGTGAAGTGATGATGAGGAGATTGCATTATTTTTGTTTTTGGCATTTTGTTTAACTTTACCATGAAATGCAAAAGTCTGGAAAGCACTAAGCTTATGCCTTACTGATCTATTCCTACTGCCACGCTCTGGGAGAGATGCACAGATGAATAAGACGTGGACTGGGCCCTTAATGACAGATAATCATGAGTAGTAATCCAAGGTATAGGAAATAATGAGTTTCATTGGGAAAAGGCTGGGCGTGATCATGGGGAGATGCTGGGAGGAAGATACATAAGAACTTTTGTACTATTTTTGCAACTTGTCAATGAGTCTAAAATTATTTCCAATAAAAAGTTTAAAAAAGAAAAAAAGAAGAAGACTGGCACCTAGGATGAATGTAAGGGGGCCAGAAGATAGATGATAAAAAGGAATCGCCCAGGATTATCATTTAAAGCTGCAAGAGGGAGGATCTTGAATGTCAGGCTGAAGAGTTCACACTTGACTCCTTAGATAGTATGGAGCCATGCAAAGGGTAAAACATGGTCAGATTTCCTACTAGCAAGATCACTTGATAATCAGGGGATGATGGATTGTTGAGAAGCGAGCCTGGGGGTGGTTGAAATAACCCAGATGGGATGATCTTCAAAAGTATCTCATAGAGGACCAGCTCTGCAGGATGTTAATAGGTGCTACTTGAAAGAGGGGTTCCACAGACCAAAAAATTGGAAAATGTTCAGGTTACAGAGATGTCTTTCTGCAGGAGTCCTCAGAGGCATTCATTTGGTTATATGCACTATGTTTCTCTAAAGACAGGAGATGATACGGAGGATTTACCAAACCTTTTTGACCATAGAACCCTCTTAGGAACTCACCGGACTTATGCTCAGGAAAAAACAGAAACACTCTGGGCAATACTGGCTGGCATTAGAAATGGGAAGGACCAGGTATTTATAGTTCAATCCCTCCTAACCTCTAGATTCTGCAGACTGGAAACCATGGCCTGAACATATCCAGATCCCTTTGTGCTAAAAGAGCCAGTGCCCCCTTGAACCACCTTTCCTTCCCCAGCTGTCTGAGCCTGGGGTCACCACCCTCCCCAATGCACCAGAGGCTCTTCTGTCGGTCCATTAATAGTGAGAGAACAATAACGTCACAGGTGCCTAGAACACATTTCCAACCCAATATTTTAAAAAATGACAATAATGAGAAATAATTCAACGTTTTCATTAAGAAGGGAAGTATTTATGAAGGATTCTTTACATGTCCTTTTCTAATTAAGTTCCTTAAACTCTTTTTTTGCATTTGAATGAAAATATATAGTAGTTTTCCATCACTCTCTTCCTTCTAAATCCACCCCACCTTGACTTTGACCTGTGTGCTGTAATGAGGTAAGGTGGCCTCTTCTCCTTCCCCACCCACTTCTCATTCTATTCTGTGGTTGTCAGTAGCACGGTGATCGTTGCATTACTCAAGTTTTTTTAACATTTTCAGTGTAATTCGTTAAACCCTCTGATCTTATGACATCTACTAGCTTTTGCCAGTCGTTTGACCTTCAGTGGGTTATTTAACCTCTCTGAACATTGCTTTCCTATCTTCACTATGGGAAGAGCAATTCCTACCTCCCATAGCTAGTGCAGGAAGGTGCTGGGCACAAAGTGTATTTAGGCTCGTGGTAAGTATTCTTTCTGATGGTCTCTTTCCGGAGTTTAACATCATCAAGCTCTGCACTTACAGCACCTCAAAAATGCTTGTTGAGTGGATGCAGGTACATGCACCCAGCTGCCACTGGCCTAATAAAGATTAATTAAGGAGCTAACTGCCCCTCTTAAGGCTTTATATAGTCCCTCTTTTGCCTTCCTTTCAATAAAAGCACTTAATTTTGTAATAATAATCAACCGAAAACAACCAACATACAGGTTGGTATTATTGCTCCCATTTTATAAACTTGGAAAATGAGGTTCAGAGTGAAGCTATATTAAAATTCAGATCTTTCTCTGTTTAAAATTTATTTATTTATTTATTTATTTGAGAGAGGGGGAGGGAGAGAGCAGGGGCAGAGAGAGAGGAAGAGAGGCAGACTCCCTGCTGAGCACAGAGCCCCATCGTGGGGCTCCACGAGGGGCTCTGTCCACAACCCTGAGATTGTGACCTGAGCCGAAATCAAGAGTCAGACACTCAGATGACTGAGTCACCCAGGCACCCCCAGATCTTTCTAATTCTTAAGTCCATATCCTTTAACATTGTACCAGGAATGATAGGATCCATTCCTTCATCCACTCTTACAGTCAACTCAACAGTTATTGACATGTGCTGGGTGCCAGACGCAAGACACATTCCAGCCCTCCAAGAACCCACCTTCTAGTTGAAGGAGATGAAACGTGTGTATGAAACTTACAAGGCAACCCGGTAACACCTCATTTATCCCTCACTGGGGAATGAGCTGTTATATTAAGTGAATTTTACAGATGGAATCACAGAGCTTTAACTCAAAGGGGCCTTAGAGATCTAATGGTGAAACCCCATTATTTTAAGAAATAATGTTCAAGAAGAAACGCTCAAGGATCCTGGGTGACCTCCTCTGGCTGGTTTTGTTGAATTATTGTAAGAACCAAGACTAGAACCCAGCTCTTCTGACTTCTAGCTTAAGCCTTTCAAAATATATTAACAGTTTTCTTAAAAAAGAGTATGTATTTCTTTAGAATTTGTGTCAGATGGAGGGCTCCCAGCTTAGACTTTTCTGCATGCCTTGGGGTCATGTTTACAATCAGCTTTATGACACGATGCTTGAAAGCAGCAATGCCTTTGAACCTTCAGATGTGTGTATAGGATAGTTCCTTACACCGTGGTCCCAAGTAGTTGCCTTTACCCAATTCCATCATGTTATTTTCAACCCTTAGAAGTATTTTTCTGGTTTCTTTGTACACATGCACGCATGAAATTGAACAAACTATGAGAACCTTATGGTTAAAGAGACTTACTGGGCTAACTCATTTTAGTTCAGTTATTTTACTTCCTTGAGCCTTTACTTTCCCTGTAAAATGGGCGCAACGCAATAACCTTTCTCAGAGAATTGTCGTACAGGAGCAAAAGGTGCCTGGAAATTAATAGTGCTTAGCTCCTTCCGCCCCTTGCTTTTTTTTCAAGTATTCAAGAAACTCTTAAAAGTTGCAGACTTCTTAACTCATGAAGTGCACAGCAGTAATGAAACAGAACTAAACTAATTTTTGGCCACGAAACACAACCCCCTCCTGAGTAGTAAATCAAAAGTTCCTCTGCTCCAAAAAAACACATATAATATGTCTAGTTTCTTCCTCCCAGGACGATAAAGAAGGCTTTAACACAAAGCATAATTCATATCATCTCCAGATCTCGGGCCATAGCACCTCATGAAAACTATTAACACATCCCCCACCGCCTACTTTATGAACTCATATAAAAGCAGATCAGGTGAGCTTGCTCTAGGTAGTGGCCGAATCCCCCAAGCATGTGAAATTTGACCTGATGTGAAGCGATTGTTTCAAATTCACTCTGGGAAGAGAGAACGCCTCTGTGTGATATGCATAATCCTCTAGTCTAACCCCTTAAAGATGCAGAAACTGAGGCCGGGAGAAGAGCCAAGATATCCCCAAAGCGGAGTCGGGGACAGACCCCAGGTGTCTCGGTCTTCTGAGAACCCTCCACTCGTCAAACGGCAAAATAAGGAGGGACAATAATCAAGGTCTTTCTGTGGATTTCGTTTGTGTCTTTGTGTTAGAGCTGTGTTTCCCCTTTTCTAAGTTAGCATGCCAGACTCCGAGATTCTAAGATTCTTTAGGTTTGTGAGAGATGAACAAATGAATGTGTGCCTGAACAGAGCCGGGATCAGAGTCCCTGGGTCGTGACTCTACCCCTGATTTGCCTTTTTACAGACTGTCCTTAGCAGCGTCTCTCCTTAGCCCCCTTTCTTGGCTTTTATTTGCACCTGATGAATTCTTTGAATTCTCCAGAGTAGCTCACACAGACAAGAGTAAAGTCTAATTTTCAGTGCATCTTTGCACTAGGAGATCTGTGAGCCAGTCTTGTCCCCTTTTCCTTTCCCCAAGAAGGCATTTTGAATTTGTGTCTGTACTTGTTCAACAGAAATAGCCAAATGTAAGGTCTAGAGCTGGGAACTCCTGGCAAAGCAGACCAGGGAAAAGGGGAGTTTGTATTTACCGAGCACCTGCCAGAAGCAACATGTCATCTCTTTTCCCAGAGGCAATATTCTTAGCCTCATTCTACAGAACCTGAGGTCTGGGTGGGCTGAGCGAGACCGTCCGTCCACATATGGCACTGTGGACTCCGGGGTCTGCCTGCCCTCCCCTCTACCCCCACGCACTGCTGCCCCAGAGCGAACTTCCTTGGCCTCCCAATGCTTCTGAGATTTAAACTCAACAAATCAGCAGCAATGTTCTCCAGGTTTAGATGTTGCAAAATCTCATTGGCATTTCACGTGGTTGGGTGTTTGAGTGTATTTTTATGTAGTGCCTGGGGCTTGAAGAAAAGTTACAAGCAGCACCGAAGACCAAACCAAGAAAGAAAATGTGGGCAGCCAACCTTGTAACCTTAGCTAATCTTTAATTATCCCTTAATTGAGGACCTATGGCATAGCTATAGTAAGACTAATAACAATGTGTTGAGTTTATGCAGCATTTTAATTTCCCAAACTCCTTCCCGTGTATTATTAAAATAATTGCTGCCATTACTGAGCCCCAGCTGGGTGCCAGGGACCGCATGACGTTCTTTATATGTGCTCTTTTGTTTCTCTCCTCTGTCCTTCAAGGGAAGTATTTATTGGTTTCTTACAAATGAAGAAACCATATCTCCCTGGTCCAGAGGTGCGGTACCGACTGGGCAGTCGTTCGCCCCAGACACGGGCAGGAGCCCTATTCCACATTCGACACCAGCTTCCAGTTTATAGGTGGTACGGCCTGTGACAACAATGGCCAACTTTGGTTGAGTACTTTCTATTCAGTGCTTCACGAGAATTCTTCTACTAAATCTCCTGTGACCCTACAAGGGAGGCCTTCCTATTATTATTGCCCTTTGTACACGAGGTAACTAAAGTCCAGAGGTTCTGTGAAGCTGCCTGAGGTCACACAGCAAGGAAGAAGTGGAGTTCACACGCTGCAGAGGCTGTGATGCTGATCTGATTACAGAACTCATGCCCTTTACCATTCTGCACACTGGCTTTACCGCTTAGCAGCCCAGTGTCCCTGGGCCAGTCACTTCCTCAGATACTCTACAATGAGAACAAGAGCACCTTCTTCACTGGATGTATGTCAGGATTAAAGAAGATGACAGTTTGCCAGAAAGTAGTGGGTGCTGATACATGTCTTTTTTTGTTTCTTCCTTCCTTAGGGGATCAGTGACCAGTAAATATTTACCGATGTATTTCTTAGATGCTCTGATGCAAATGTAATATCCACGTCTCTTTTCTACTGCCCATCTTTTATATTTCACAACTGAGAGAACCAGAGCCTTAGGCTGTGAGTCTTCGAGGCAGACAAGCCTCTGATTCCAGCTGACTCCCTTCTCAACCATGCCCCATTTCAGGACTGGGGAATCTTCTTTCTTTTTAACATGTTTTGGGGCTTCTGTGAGGACTCAGAGAACTCCCAGCATGCCTTGAAAAAACCCTAGCTTCTGGAAAGAGACAGAAAGAGAGCTAGAGAGGGAAGGGAAGGAAAAACTTCACAAACCACATGGGGAGATCGTGAGCAGGGCACCACAATCTGCTTTGTAATTTTCTTCATGGCTGGTGGGCAGAGAGAATCCACGTAGCACTGGCACTTTTTGGCTGCTCAGAAAGGGCCCTAACCTCCCCCAAAAGGGAGGGTTATAGGGGTGGGGGCAGAGGAAAAAGGTCCCTAACCTCCCCCAAAAGGGAGGGTTACAGGGGTGGGGGCAGAGGAAGAGTTGCTGGCGGCCATCAAAATGATGAAGTGAAATTTCAAATTACATTAGATGTTTGCTTAAGGAACAACAGACGAGGCCCTGTGGATTATCAAACCCTCCTGGCAACACAGCAGAATGAAAGCATAACCATTTGGAACCCTTCCCCCGGACCGTATGAAGTCTGAGTCAAAGAGATGACCTTTTAACGATGGCTTCCTGCCTCTGAAGGGTTAGAGTGTGTCGAATTTTTCTTTGCGAAAGGCCTGGTTTTAATCACTGCCACAGTAAGAAGAAAGGGCTCTGATCCACGCTGTTCACTTTTTAAAATATCTGAGATGTTCTTCAAGTTTACAATCAAGAGTTTTTGAATAAAGCTCCTGCCCTTTTCCTGGGAATCTATAGAGTATGACCTTTGTCACCTTCAACAAGCATTCACTGACAACATACTGTGACCCAGGCCGCTTCACCTATGTGGGTGAATTTCATCTCCCCAAGTAGCTGCATTTTTCTTATTCTGTAGATGAGCAAACTGAGGCTCAGAGAGGTTAGGTTAAGGTCCAGATCACACACAGCTAATGGATGAGTAACAGCCCCGTGAAGAAGGAAGAAAAAGTGTTTCAGGCAGAGTGACCTGTGTGTGCAAAGACTAACTCCAAATCTGTCATTCTTACTAAATACCACAACTGACTCTGTCATCAGAGAGGAAATGGGGCTGTATTCAGTGGGCAGTGGGGAACCACAGCAAGTTTCTGAGAAAGACAGTGGTAGAATCAGAGCTTTGGGAAGATTGAGCTCTCTGCTTCTCTTCCTACATCAATCACATTCAATAATCTCAATATTATTCCATCATATTGTAACTGTGTAAGGTACCCAGAACAAGCATGCCCATTGCACCGATATAGAAAATGAGGCCTAGAAATATCACAGAAGACATCCAGGGTCACAAGCATGAAATGCTTCCCTCTAGAACTATTTCACCGCTGGAGCACCAGCTCGGCAGTCACTTCTCTGGTCTGTAGAAGCCCATCCCTCTCTGTAAAGCTCTCCTGGGAAAATTCAAATGAGTCCTGGACAGAGGCACAGAGCTGCCCCAGTCTAAGTTGTGCTGTCCTTCTGCACCCCCCCCACCCTACCCTACCCCACCCCACCTTGCCACTGCCATGGCTTCTGTTCTGTCCAGGATCTAAATTTAATTTGTCTTCAAAGAAACTGATGCTGGCAAAATTGGCTCTCAGCTGAGCACCCCTTGTTTTCAATGTTAGGTGGCTAAAAAAGGCACATTTTGCACTAAAATGACAGAATGTGGGGGTGGCGAACTTTCGACACAGCAGAATAACTCCTTCAGTAGAAAACCTACAACCACCTGAAGCTTGGCTTGGCTGAATTAATGCAGATCAGCCCCAGCCCCCGCAGGATATTCTCAACTACTATACAGGAACGCCCCCCCCCCACAGTCCCCCAAGGGGCCCTGATCCTCAACCTAAGTCTTAACATTAACATGATAAAGGCTACCATCTCCCATTTCATCACTTACTCCCCAAGAAGCCTTTAAAGACCTAGGCAGTCCCTTTGTGGGAGGATTTTCCTAGGTCCCCTTCACTGGCCTTCTCTCCCTCAGGTCTCTTCTGAACCTACTGTTTCTTCCAAGGGAGAGATTAAATCAGTTGCAAGGAGCTGTTTAATTAAACTTTCCCCCTCCCACCTCTCAAGTTGCCCGAGACTTCTTTTGACTTCGCCTTGGCGATGCCTAATCACTGTAATTTAGCAGATTCTGCAATTACCTGCCGCACACGGAAGCAGTTTGATTGCTATGTCTTTGTCCTGCCAATTTCAGCGTCCGCTGACAGCCAAGTGTACCCTCCACGAGTGTCTGTACCATCCCAACAGCAAGGGGAGCGATCTGGATTTACAGGCAGCCCTAGAGGAGGCCAGATGTATAGGCAAATGGGGCCAGAGGTGTGGGGAATGACCGCTCTGAGGCTGAGCTTCTCTGCGTGGCGGTGCGGGCAGCAGGTGCAGGCTGGCTCCTGCAGGTGCATGACCCAGATGGGTCTGAGCTGCAGCCTTGTCGCCAGTCACCTGCCGGGTGCATTTTCCTTCACGCAAGTCACAGATACAAAAATGTGGGAAGCACATAACACCATTGTACCAGGATCTTTGCATCTGTAAAGTAACCCTTATCCCCATTTTGCAGGGGGGGAGAGTGAGACTGAGACTTTCTAACTTAGAAATGGTGGAACTGGCTTCGAATCCAATTGACATCACCCCAAAACCCTGTCCAGCTGGTTGATGACCATCCCTGGGTGCCTGTCGCCATGCTGAGCATATGTATTCTTATTTCATCCTTAAGACAGTAATTTATTATGTCATTATGTACTAGATTTCATTATTTCCATTAATTATCAGGAAAATGGAATTCCACATGTTAGGCAGTATGTGGGAAGTCACACAGCCAGCAAATAAATGGGAGAGTTAGAATTTGAACCTGTGTGGGTCTGATTTGAAAGCCCACACTAACCCCCACATTTTCATCCTCCCTTTATTATATAGTAAGTTCCCATGTCTTCTGAGATATGTTTCAAGGCTATGGAATCTGTCTGTCAAGCTTCTTACAAATTTTTGAACTATTTGCACACTGTTCTAATTGTTTCACCTTCATCATACATACATTTACATATCCTAGTAGTTGAGAGCTGTTATATTAGGAATCAGTGGCGGAGTGGTGTTTTTTCTTCCCAGGCTAGGGAAAAACCCTTCTTGCCTCATAAAGCATGATGTTGGCCTCTTGAAACTTTCCAGAGAGGTGGGTGGGACAGCCTCTGGAGCAGACCTCCTTCCTCCCTGGGCCCCTTAGTCTTCTCCCAGGAAAGTGTTGGAAGGCACAGGGCTTCGGTACGAGGGAATGCCGGCTCTGGACAAAGAGCCAGGACATGCGGGGACTGTTCTTTTTAGAGGGAGATGCAGAGTAGGGAGATGGGCCTGGGGTCCAGCCCTCTGAGGCAGAATGGGGGTAGATGGGGATGATGGGGATGGCTTCAGAGAAGGCAGTGGCCCTACGATAGGACCTTGTTTTTAGATGGCAGCAGCCCGGGGGCAGGGACATGGAGGTTTGGTGCTGTCCTGGGAGTGGCTTCAGGGATCCCAACAAGACAGTCGAGAGACACAACATACCCTTCGCGGTGTCAGGAAGTTGCACATGAAAACTCCGTTACTGAGGGTTGCTTTGAATGATGTGTGATTAAAAGAGAGAGCAGGACTTTTTTCTTCTTTCTGGGATGGAAGAGAGAGTGCTGAGCCTGCCTGAGTGCCAACTCTCTGATAGATTCTTGGCTTTGACATGGTTCCTGACTTGAAGGATAGTGGTAGCAGAAATCAGGAGAAAGCTTCACATGCATTTTCTAAGCCTTAAAAATGCAGAGCCCTTTGACTTAACACAGGAGTGTATGAGTATCAGTCATGGGCCTCTGGTCTACTGAGCCCTTGGGAGGCACTGCTACCTTATATATTTTGGGTAAAAGCTTCTATAAGGAAAAGCTCTGGCTGGGAGCCATAGTATCCACTGTTCAAATCCCATTCCTTCCCTCAAGGTGTCTCCCGTTTTTGATCTGTATAAACTTTTTCTCCATTGACATCATTTACCTTATAGTGGTCTAATGTTTCTTGATACTTTAATTATCTTCAAGAGAAGAGAGAAGAGAGGGAGTGATGTAGAACCAGCTACTTCCCTTACAAATTTTACTTACTTTTCTTCCGATATAAAATATATTATTGGTTCTTTGGGAATAAACGGGAATAAATTCCCATGCAATCCCTGCAGACAAAGTGAATATATCAGTTAAAAAAATGGCACACAGGAGCTAGCAAAGTACTTTAACATTAAATCACCTCCTTTGCTAGTAGCCACAATGCACACAAGCAAATAATTCATCCGAAATAAGCTCCAAACATACAGCAAAATAATCCGCATGAGAGAGTTTGCAACATCATGCTTCCACGTGGACTAAAAGCTAATGCTTCGCTGAGTATTAGTGAACTGGGGGAAAAAAAAACTACTTTGAATGGTGTATAGTATAGGAAAACCATATTGTGCGTAATATCATTGCTTTATAATATCAGTGTGCAAAAATATAGTGTCTTGAAGATTTTAACGTCTACCCCCAAAACCTAGAAAATCATCATCTGCAAAGCCAGGTAAATCAGCATTTCCGAAAGCCTTCAAAAGCCTATGTCACTGATGGATTCCAGATGATTCTCCTAATCACTGGTGTTCACCACATGAGAAAGTGAGTTATCTCCATCTGTGAGATACCACCCAGCCGCTCTGTTTTCTGGGGCCTTTCTCAAACTGTAATAGTAACATCAAACCCAGTGTTAAAGCTATGCCTCTATGGCTTTTTAAAATTTTCTTAGAAAAAAATATTTCTGTTTGTATTTATTCTTAAATGAAAACAAATATGTACACAGAAGTTTAAAAGTTAAATTTTGGTGAAATGTTTGTGATGAGAAAAATAGCAGTCCCTTGCCCCAGTCCTCTCCTCTCCCAGGTCCCACTCTCCAGCAGACAACTCTGATCTCTGCTACCTATTTCCCCTGCTGTTTAACTTCCTGTTTTTAAGTAATGTGCATATACTGGTATTTCTTCATTTATCAATTGTAGGCATTATCTGTTGACTTCCTCCAATGGAAGAACTCCCACACTACCCACTCTCTTGCTTTTCCTCTCCCTACAACCCTAACATAATTATGATCATCAATTTTTGGTTAAATATGTAGTCATTGGTTATATAATTATGCTTATATAAGAATATTGGCTTTTTGGTTCTGTTTTTGTGTGTTTTGTTTTGTTTTGTTTCTCCTGAGCCAGTAATGCTTATACATGCCTTCATTTTTCCTGGAGTTGTTGATTGTTCTTCTTTTATTGTCTTGTTTGAGAAATTGCAAATGGTTCGGTGTGGCTAGGACAAGATCCTTAATAGAAGGGATGTGGTGACTTATAAGGCAGTAAGGGGGCCTGGATCTTAAGGAGACTTGAATAGTCAGTCATGGAACTTGAGTTTTATCTTGAAAGAAATGAGGAGCCATGGAAGGGCTTTAGGCAGGGAAGCAAACTTCTGGAATGACTGTATGAGAGAACCACATGGAAACACTTTACAAACTGACATGGAAGAGTGTTTGAAAGCATCCACATTTTCACCTGCTTTCCAGCATAACTGGTGCCATCTTTAGAAGACTCCCAAATTTGGATAGGTGTTTGGCAAGTTGCTGACAGACTCCAGCTCTCCTGCATTTTTCTTCCCCACCAGTATCAGTTAGGAAGGTTGAGAATTTCTCTCTCTCTCTCTTTCTCTCTCTCTCACTGCCTCTGCTTGGAATTTCCCAAGATTCATTTGGAATTACCCAGTCACAAAGTGGTCCAGGTTATGGAAAACAAAACTATTCCTTGGCACTTCCCCCAGCACCCCAACACACTTTTTTGGAAGTAAAAATAGCTTAAACACTGATGGATAGAATTTGTGAATCACCCATCACCAATGCATTAGAATTCATGCTACACCCAAAATGTAGCTCCCAAGCTGAGATCACACGTAGCTTAACTGGTGCTTCTTGCTTTGTTTTGTTTAGGGCGAAAGAGGGAAAGGCTGGCAGTTTGCAAAAGAACAGTGCAGAGTAAGAATTCAGATTTGGAAGTTTGCTTTCACAAGAATAGAAACTAGGGTTTGTCTCGGTGGCAGTGGGTATGAAATTATTTTCAATTATGCAGTCACAGCTTTGCCATCTTAACGTGTGTAGATGAAGCTTGATATTAGCATCCGTAGAGAGGAAACCTCTGGTGTGACAGGGGACGAGGAGATGTCCAGATTTCTGAGAAAGCAACTTACCAACTACCTCTGTTATGTACAAAGTACTTGAATTTACTTGTCAACTTATTCACGTTTTCTTAGTATAGTTACAAATTGCTATTTATATAAAAAGAAGATATTTTTAAAAGAGTTCTGCTTTTACTTACAGTTGGGAAATTTAGCTCATAACCAACTCATCACCAGGAAATGCAGTGGTAGACAGCTGTCTGTTAGGTCCAAATATCAACATCATCATAATACCTCTCATTGACTGAGCCCCTGCCATGCGCCACACGCCAACCAAGCATCTTCACTAGCAATGCCTCCTTTGATTTTTCACTACAGTCTTATAAAATGTGATTACTTGCCCTCGGTTTCCAGTGAAGGAGAGAAAGTGGGACTTGCCCAAAGGTTTACTATTAGTGAGTGGTAGAATCAGGACTTAAAGCCAAGTTGGCTCAGTGTCAGTTAAGATGTTTTAGGCTGCAATTAACCAAAAATACCCAAGTATCAGAATATATTGTGTCATAGAAAAGTCAGCTGAGAGATAGGGTGGCTGCAGGGTTGGGCGTTCCAAGACCAACAGTGTCATCAAGGACTCAGGTTCTCTCCATGGTTCTTCTCTATCCTTCTTAGGTTGGTCCCTCCTTGTCATTGTAGAATGGCTACTAGTGGCAATGCAGACTCATGCTGACTTTTGTTCACTTAATGAGCAAGAGAGACTGGCTTACCGTTGTTCAGTATTGAAAAGAGAAGAAGAATTTCTCCGGGAACATGCAGCAAACATCCCCCTCAAAGTTCACTGGCCAGAACTTTGTCACATGCTCATTCCTGACCCACGCATTGGCCCAGGGGATGGGATCTCCCTTAGATCACTCAGGCACCTTGAGTGGAGATCACTTCCTCAGATCACATTGTTACTACTCCATGGGAAACGGGCAGAACAGAAGTCAGAAGGCAAAATCTCCTGTATCCAGGGCACACTACGTCATTTGCGGGACCCATTGCAAAATGAAAATACATGGTTCATTGTTCAAAAATGTTTAAGAATTTTAAGATGGTGATAACACATCAAACCCAGGGCCGGGCCCTCTGAGTGTGGGGCCCCGCATGACTGCGGTGCTCACTCACCCACAGAGCTGGCCCTGACCATCTCCTGCTACCCGTGGCTCTGCATCTTTTACTGCTCTGACTTCCTCTCAGAGCCGGGACCCGCCATTCCTGTTTGTCATTGCATCCTCTGTGCTGCTAACGCCTGCCTTCTAATAGGGATTCAAGGAATAACAATGTTTAAGAAAGGAATTCTTGGTTGAGCTGATATGGGGTTGAGGAACTAGCGATAAGGACACTGGTGAAGTCAAGGGGGCCTTGAGCCCAAGCTCTGTGCCAGACAGCACGCTGCTCACTCTCCATACCTCCTTTCCCTCCCTCCCGTCTGACCTTGTCCCTGACCTGCTGCTCCCTCCATGGTGCTGCTGTATGTTATTGTATTGGAGGAATACTTCTGGTTAACTTCCTTCCTCATACCTGAGGTCCTAGGCCTTTGAGGTCGTGATACCTGCTGAGCTCTAAGCACAGTGTAGACCCGTATGACCAGGATTTGCACACTGTGGCATTTTTCACTCCTAGTCTTTGTGTTGCCATGCAAAGGATCTTTTTATTTTTTTTTAATGTTAAAACCTGCCCTCAGATAGGCCATCCAGAAATGAGATGGACTCTTGTGCCCGTCCGGCCAGAACTCTTTATCATACCGGAATGTGGTCCTCAGTGTGTCAGGGACATTCTAGTCTGCTTTTGTCACATGCAGAGCACTGTGTGGACTCCAAGGACAAACAGAGCTTTAAAGAAGTGTAGAGACACACCAGCTGAGCTGGAGACACCGGGCAAAAACCCAGGAAGAGTTAAGTAATAAGAACTGTCATCGTAAAGACGTCAGAAGGGCAGGGCTTAATTAATTGTCTTTTGAATGGTACAGACCACACTCCCTTTCTTTTCTGCCTGCCTGCCTTGGCTCAGGTTGTCCTTGCATCTTTGATCCTTGTTCTCTAGCATTTAACTCTACCCATGCTTCGGGGCCTCCGGAGATGGCCTCCGAGGCCCAGCGTGGAAACGTTCTGCAGATGCCTTGCTGCGTGTTGGCATGGGTTTCTCCTAGGCGCCCCCCCCCCCAGTTTTGCGAGAGAACACGAGCTGCTTCCAGCGCCATCACACTCCAGATACAGCCCGATAGCAGCAGTCCCCGTCCTGCATCCAGCGAGGATGTGCTGCCTCCAAGCCTGGCTCCTTTAGGAGGCTCAATGCCTTGTTGCCAGGGCTGCTCTTCATGCCTCCCCCTCCCTCACTCTGTGCCTATCCCATGGCGTTATACACAGGAGGTACCAGTGAGAGTGGGTTGACTTGAGTCTGTACCCTGAAGTCTGATAAGATAAGGGTCTTTGGGTTTGAAGTCCCCGAGGGAATGCTCATGGTCTTCAGAGAAAGTCCAAAATCACGTGTGAAATCGGCAGTATGTGACTTCAGTCCAATGATGTGTCTGGGACGAGAGTTGCCTTGAGCCGTGAATCAGACACCAGGCTCCTGAAGACTGACACTGCCCTCCCTGCTGTGGCCCTGGGCCTTCCATTTTCAGGCCTTCCCCATCTGTCTAGCGGGAGGGCAGGAGTCCCTGGGAGCCTGCCTGCAGTCCCTGACTGTGTGGTCAGTTCCAGGGCTCTGCTGCACACATGGGCTCAGACGAGGCACGCATGCAGTGGCAAAGGGGGCGTCTGTGATTATAGCTCAGACCTCAAGTGTGTGCAAAGGGGGCAGTCAGACTCTGCCTTCATAGCAGCTTTTGACATTTAGAAATATTCCTAAATGCCACATTGGAGTGCAGAGAGGGAGAAAGGGCAGAGATTATGTCTGAAGTTCCCTTGGGTGCGGTCTACCCATGACTGGATGTGGTCCCTGGGACTCAACATTCCCTGCCCAGATACAGCTCCAGGGAGCTGGGATATCTGCTGGTATCTAGGGGGATCCAGAGGTGACAGACCACGCATCACCCCCATTCTTTACAGGCGTAAGTCATGCCAGGGCATAGATGGGACCCAGCATGTTATAAAAACACCACTATTCACAGGACTGGCTGTTCCCAGCTTTCCTGAATCCCTGTAACTTCTCGTGTTGGTGGGTGGCACTGGGGAGAGGGAGAAAGAGACCACCTGCAGGGAGAAGTAGAAAGAGCTGGTAGAGCCAAGCTAGTCCTAGGTTTGAATCCACCACTGACTGGCTAACCTCAGGCTAATCCCTTCCCTTCTCCAAGCCTCATATGAAATGAGGACGGTGGCAGCAAAACTTCCCCGTGCTGTAACACAGGTGACAGAGCCTGGAATGTGTCCGACACACAGGAGGCTCAGCATTTGCTGCTGGGGGAGAACAGCCCAGCACAAAGATACCTTCTCTGGGTGACCTGACACAGGAAGGGTCGTGACAGCCACAGCCTCAAGCCTCTTTTTCTCCAGTTGGAATCCTTCTGCCTGATTTGCATGGGCAGTTAAAAGAATGGAAACATTAAAAGGTTTTTTTGTGATGTCTTGTTTGATGACTTCCTTTCTAGGGTGATGCCTAACATGTATCAGATGGCTGCTTTTGCCTAATTTCAGCCATTAGATTAGGGAGGGATGAGGTAGTTCGTCCTCGGGGAGAAAAAAAGAAATCAATGTGAGTAAGCGTGATTCGTAACAGCGTCCATGAGTAATGCCATGGGGGGATGAGAACTTGACCAAGGCAGCAAACTGGAACCGTGATCCAGTGGACAGCCCTTCCCCCTGCCTCTGGGCTCTGCACTGCAGCTGCTCCCGTTTCCACAGAGGTCATACTCTGCCACCTGGAAGGGGATGCTTTCCCGTGATCTACCACCCAGCCATCACGACAGGACATTTTGCTCTGAGGTAGAAATGGTTATTCCTGATAGCAACGGAGCATTCTTTCTTCATTAGAGGGGATGTTTGTGATCATGGGCTTCAACGTGGGTGATGTCAGAGCATATGTACCTACCATGTGGCTAGCACTGGATTGGGGTGAAGAAGTCACCCCAAAGGGTTCACAGTCCCTGGGGGGGGGGCATGAGTGTGCACACACACGGTGTGCTGAGGCGCAAGTGCAGGCACCTTGTGATTTCAGGTTTCCGGGGCCGCAAGAGGGTGAGGCCAGGTCTGTCTGCAGAGTACGGAAGGGCTCTGACATAGTGTTGCGGTTTCTGAGTTGACTTCCAGCCTCATGATGGAGGAGGGGGCTAGGAAAGGCACTCTCGGCTGAGAAATCAGAACTCCCAGCTGTGGGGAGAGAAACAATTCCACCCGGGTTTCTCAAGGAAAGACAATGTATTGGGTGATGTAAGTGAAGGGTCCAGGGGATCATTTTTGCATCAATGCAACTAGATCCAGGCATTCAAATAATGTCTTTCTGAATCTTTTTCCATCTCTGGACTTCACTTCCCTTTGCCTTGGCCTTATTCTTATGCAGTCATCCTCATCTGATAAAAGGAACCCCTCCAGGCTTATATGCTACCCACTTTGTAAACCAGGTAAAAGAGTGCCTCTCCCCCTGCACTCCAACCCCCCCATAGCTACAGCAAAAGCCCAAGAGGGACTGGCCTGACCAGGGTCGCATGGCCCTGCCTGAATTAGACACCCTGGTTGGAAGAATGGAGGTGCTCTCAGTAGCCACCCTGAAGCCAATTCCATCCAAATTCAGAGTCTGAGAGTAGGGCTCCCCAAAACAGAGAGAATTTATGTTGTTAGAAGGGGCGCCTGGGAGGGTCAGTTGGTTAAGAAGCTGACTCTTGATTTCGCCTCAGGTCATGACCTCAGTTGTGGGATTGAGCCCCACATCGGTCCCCGCGCTGAGCATGGAGCCTGCTTAAGATTCTCTCTCTCCCTCTCCCTCTGCCCCTTCCCCCACTCATGCATGTGGACACACTCTCTCTCTTACTCTGTCTCTCAAAAAAAAAAAAAAAAAGAAGAAGAAGAAGAAGAAGAAGAAGGGATGCCAGACAAGCAAAAGCTACATAGGTACATTAAAGAGGTGAAGGCCTGAGGGAGGGAAACAGCCTTGAGCAAGAGGAATCCTGTATGTCTTCCAGAAATGGAGGCTAAGTGGACAGCACTGGTGACTGTGGTACAGTCACCAGCAGAGCTGGTCTCAGCACCTCATACCGAATCCCAGCTGCTTCCTGGGCATGGCAGAGCATGAAGATATCGGGGTGCTGCGGGGAACTGCCAATCTCATAAAAAGTCCAGGTGGAAAATGTGCATACCGTCTTGCAGTAAGGCTACACTGGCCAACCTTTAGGTTTCTGCTCAGTTAGCGTGGGAGTTAGCATGCCCTGTGCTGCAGTAGAGCAGTAGAGTGGAGGGATTAAGGACACAGACTCTGGAACCAGACCACATAGGTTTGCATCCAGTCTCCAGATGCAAGTCTGTCCTTGGGCAAGTTCCACAATATCTTCATATATATATTTTAAAGATTTTATTTATTTGTCAGAGAGAGAGCATGAGCACAAACAGCGGAAGCAGCAGGCAGAGGGAGAAGTAGGCACCCCGCTGCACAAGGAAACAGATGTGGGACTCGATCCCAGGACCCTGGGCAGACACTTAACTGACTGAGCCACCCAGGTGTCCCCACAATATCTTTTTCATACCTCAGTTTCACCATGTGTGAAACAGGAGTAATAATAGTACCTAGCCCACAGGGTTATTATGAAGACTGAGTTAATATATGTACGGCTGTACATATATTAAACTTGGGCCTGGCACAGAGTGTGCACTATGTATGTGTTAGCTACAGTATGTTCCTTACCATTCCTGTTATTATTCAGCTCTACAGCAGTCACGTAAGATAGGTTTAATTGTCCTCCTTTCAGAGATGGGAAAGTTGAGCCTTAGATAGTTAAGTGACTTCTTCTAATATCAACAATATGTCAGTGGCAGAGCTGGAACTCAGAGCCAAGTCCTTCTGACTCCATATTTTCCCACCATTTGGTGCCCTTCTGCTTAGTATCAAGCATTCATCCATCTGTCCATTCATTCACCCATTGATTCATTCAGTAAACACAGGGCCTACTTCATGTCAGCAATGGGCTGGGCGCTAGGGATCCATTGACTGAATTCTCTGGATCCTGTCAGAAATTCTGATTATCAGCTTTACATATGTTTGATTAAAAAAAGGGGGGGGGAACCAGTTAATGATTCATTAGTGAATATAGCATGTGTGAGAAATGAAATATTCCAAAATACAGAGTAATTGAGGGGGGATTATTAATAGGATTCTGGGAGTGAAGAGTGTGGCAACAACTAACAGAAATCTTCACTGAGCAAATGAATCAGGCCCAACACTCCACATTTGCTGCATTTTGACAGGAAGGAACTAAGGTCCGGAGAGGTGTGGTGCCTGCACCGCATGCCAGCAAGATCATGGCAGGCCGGGAACTGGGACCCAGGCCTACTGACCACCTTGCCACCTTAAGATAATGGGCAGGGCACGAATCACCTGGGTGCCTGGGTGGGCATCTTCCCTCCCCCGGGTCATTCAGAAGAGTTTGATTTCTCATTTTGATTTCATCAGGACAGTCCAGAAATCTGGGGGGGCCATAGTAACTAACACAGAGCAAGATCATTGCAAATGTCCAACAGATATTGGCTGGAAATGGTGATCTAATTCCTCTAAGTATCTTGAAGTATTATCCTGAATTCTGAAATGCCCCAGGGGAATCCCAAGACATAAGAGGTCCAAAAGAGAAAGAAAGGGGAACTAACTGGCCTTGGGGATACGCTGTCTGCCTTATGTCAAGTTTGGTGGGTGCTGTGGAAGGAGGAGGCAGGGCAGAGAAGGAGAGTTATCAGGCCTGGGTTTGAATCCTGGCTTTGTCACTGTGATCTGGGACTCCCAGTGGCTCCCCCTCCTATGAGCTGTACTATTCCAGACAAGTGTCCTAACTTCTCAGAGCCTCGGTTGTCTCAGAGCTGGAAAGAGGACACTAATATATACTTTATAGTGCCGTCTTTAGCATAAGTAAGATCATGCTATGAAAAGAACTTAGCACAAACCCTGGCACATAGTTCTCTCTCAGTAAACCATGGACATTAAGATTGTAGACATTGTCAGCAAACATTTATATTAGATGTACAATAAAGTAGTGCTTCTACTAGGCACTGGGAATACAAGGGCCACAGTCTAGTAGGAAACCCACTGTTCTCTCATTCTGTTTTCAACCTGTGAGTAGATATAATTATCTCTGTTTTATAGATGCTCTCAGAGAGGTTAAGTCACCTGCTTAGATCACACAGCTAGTGAGTGGCAGAGGCAGGATTCAAATTCAGCTGGACGCCAAAGCACTTTGCCTCTCCAGGACACTGAGACAGGTTGGCCTTTCTATTTTAAATTTTTTCCCTAGAAAACAAAAGAAGCAGCCAGGCAAAACTTTACTTCTTCCATTCCCTTGTTTAAAAAGAAAAAAGAAAAAGAAAATGGAGTGTGACATTCGGGCGTGGGCGGAATTCCTGAGGGATGGGCCTCCAAATCCAAATTTGCCTCAGATTCGTGGAGATGCCAGGCCTGGAGATCTACGCCCCTTCGGCAGTGTCAGGGAGCCTTGGCACCGCATCCTGGGTTGCCAAGAGACGTCTGCTTTAGCAGGCCCTGGGCCGTATAAATTAGGCAGAGCGGTGATCACTGTGGTTATGAATAGAACTGTTGGATTAAGGTTCTACGGTGGCTGCATTATTTGTTTCACAGACCTGAGCTGGGCCGATTGGATTTCTCTTCTATCTTTTTTAACATAAGTAGATTCTGAAATTGGAAGAATAAAATATTCCACAGCTGAGAGAAAAGAATTAGCTTGGGGAATGAGCCCAGGTGGCGCCCACCAACTGTACACTTTCTGCATTGAAATGAAGTTAGCACCGACTGTGCCCTTGCTGCAGGGACATCCGCTGTAGGCTGCACGTGAGGCCACGGCAAGAGAAGGGGCAGGAGCCGGGCTCAGTCCTCTTCGGAGGGCACTGACAAGGAGGACGGCACTTGAGGCACTCTCAAGTATGAGTAATAGTAATACCACTGATGGAGCTCCTGCTCTACCGGGCGGAAGGCGAGGTGGGGTGTGGCGAGCACCCCGTCGCCATCGGGAGGGCGGGGCTTGAAGTTAGACTTGAACTCCAGTCTTGCCGTTGAGTAGCCGTGGAGCACGAGCAAGTTCTCTGAGCTTCAGTGTCCTCGTCTGTAAAACAGAGATAGCAATAGCTAGTGTCTTGTGACTCCCTGCCACACACCAGGCACGCTCTTCGCCCCTTATGTCAGTCGTTCCCACCACCCCATCGGTGTCATGTCCGTATTCCAAGTCAGGAAGGTGGGGCGCAGGAAGAGCCAAGTGTCTTGAACGAGGCCGCACAGCTAGGAAGTGGCAGGGCCGAGATTCGAACCCAGGCTGTCTGGCTCTCGAGACTGCATGCCAAACTTTCTCCCTTCCACCTCAGAGGACTCGGGAAGAGGAGATGGGGCAAGTGACTTAAAGATGCTTAGCTTTGTAGCTAGTCGCCCTGGAGGCCTTCGGGGCTCTGAGGCTGTTATTAGTACTCTTACTACATTTCAGTGGCCTGGAGATTGAGCTGGACACTTTGCAGAGGACTTCAGGAGGACAAATTCCTTTTATCTGTTTCTCTTATGTCTTGGTTTATGGACATTGATGGATGAAACACCTGCCTAAGATCTCCCAAGCTTGTATCAGAAGGAAAATCCACATGCGATCATGTCATAAATGATGAAAAGCATCTCTGTGATCTGTATAATGAGTTGGATGGCTTTCTGTCTTTCCCCCTAAATGCGCCCTTTTACAGCCTGAGCGAGAAGGTGAAGACCGCCTGAGCAGCGGTCACTGTGATTCCCGAGACTTGCTAGGGTGGGGCAGGTGCCCTCTGGTTGGGGTAGGAGGCCTTTGCATGTGGTTTCTAGAGGCTGTGAAGGGCACGGGGCTTGGAGTCTCTGCTTACGTGGGCAATCCCCCTGAGGAAAGCCACCTCAGTTTACTCGTGCACGCAAGGATGGCAACACCTGCCTCTTAGGGTTGTGGGTACGGTGTGTTATCAAACAGTAGAGCTTGTTGTGCTCATCTATGCAGCCATTGATACGAGTGTTGCTTAGTCATAACAAAAAAAATTGGATGTTTTTGCGTTCAATAAATTGCCTGATACCTATAGCTTAAGTACTTGAGAATTTATTTTTTCTCATTCTGCTGCCTCTAGGGGGCATCGAGAGTAGAATGAGTGGAGATCTGTGTGTTGGGGCCCTGGCTTTTATCCTTTCCTGAGTGGTGTGACCAAGGGCATGGTTCTTGTTTTGTTTGTTGTTCTGTTTTTGAACCAAGATGTCACATTTAATAAAGTGGTTCCAGATGCTAGATCCCGAGCTATCCCGTTGTTGAAAAAAATTTGAAGAAGTTCGTAGACAAAGACAGGAGCAGATTTATGAGACTCAGGTTTTTTGTCTGTGAAATGGGGAAATTAAGACCAACCTTACAGCGTTGCTCTGGAGATGAAATAAGACTCCTGCTCATCATCACATGTCAATAAATGTTAATTCTCTTCTCCCCGACAACCTCTTGGGTTCCAGACCTACACAGACAAGGGCTTTATTTAGTTTCATTCAACACTTATAGATGAGCTCAATAGCCTTTTACAGGGAAGCCAGCTGAAGGTATAGGAAAGACCAGACACAGATAAGATCTCAGCTCTTGAAGATCCTCTAGCCTAAGGGGACTGTAATTAGATGTAATTCTAAGGAGCTCTGAGAGTGAGTTATTAGTTCACCTCCGATGAGTCCCATCTGTTTACCAATCACCATGCTCCTTAAGTCCCTGAAACAGCACTAAGCAGTCTGTGGGGCTAGTATCCCCATTTTACAGATGAAGAAATCAAGACGTTCAGGAAGCCACAGAGCTAGGAAGTGGTAGAGCCTGGTTTCAAATTAAGTTCCCTTTGACTTAGCCCTTGGCTTCCTGGCCACTGTGTTGTTTGGATGGAATTCACTGCATGAAAACTAGGATCCAGAAACGATGTGTAGGGCAGCCAGTGTGTAAGTGGGGGAGTGGGATTTGAACCCATAGCAGACTGAGCCTGAGCCAGGGTACCTAACCCCCATGCACAATGCTCTGTGGGTTCCAGCGGCCTGTTGCTTCCATCTAGCGTGTCTGCACTGCCAAGAGGAAGCTGTTTCTTCAAAATTCCTGATGGATGTACAATGCAGGGAGGCACATGAATACGGTTAACGAGAAGACACCTGTCCGTGTGCTGGTCTTCGGCCTGCTGTGGGGCCATGCGGTGGGGGGGGGGGCGCTCGGGGTTAGGAAAATGGCCTCATAAACTGCCCTGACCTTCTGTGCTGACATCAGTCTCAGCAAAGTGGGCTCTTCCCTGTGGGAGCCTTGAGAGTCGCTGTCACGATTTCCTCTTCATCTCTTCATGGCATCGTCAGCTGTTGATTAAAATATAAAGAGTTTATATCCACCTCAGTGATCAGCTGTCTTTCCCATGCAGTTTGAAGAACATCAGGTCAAGTTTGAAGAGAAAGATCAGAGTGCCCCAGTGCCACCATGGCCCTTGAGAATCAGTGGCAGCCCGTGGGTGAGAGAGCCTGCCACATATCCCAGAAAGAAGAGTCATCTGCTTCTAGCCTCACAGCCCATGACATGTTAAGATAAGACCTCTGTCCCTGGAGCTCAGAGTCTGGTAGGAGAGACAGATGTACAGAGTACGACCACTCAGGGTGAACTCTGGGGGCTGGAGGAGCCCAGAAGAGGTGCCTTGAGCCCACACTGGGGGTGGAGATGGTGGTCAGAGAAGGCTTTCTAGAGAAGGTGACTCCAATCTGAGTTAACCGGGTAATGGGACAAAGAAAGGCATCTGTGCCTAAGAAAACAGCACGTTCAAAGCCGTGGGTGTGAGACAGGCTGTGAGCAGTTTCATGAGCGGTTTATAATTAGCCTGTTAACCTTGGCACCCTTTTAAAGAGGAAGTGGAGAGCTGTGGGTGCTGTGCTGGAGTGGCAGGCTCAGGCAAGATGGCGAGGGGTCTTGTCCTATGGGCGCTGGGGAGCCCCAGAAGCTTTATCGTGAGGGAGCAGTGAGATTGTTTTCTTATAGGAAGCTCACTCCTGCTGACGGATAGCAAATGAATTGGAGGCGGGAGAGCCTGTGGGCTGGGACACCAGTGTTGGCTGTGGCCTGGCCTCAGCATCCACTGATGAGACCTGACCCGGGGTAGTGACAGTGGGAGTGGTGAGGATCTGGCAGAAGAGGGAGAAGGCGGCGGTGATTCCCCAGGGTCTGGTTTGGTGGCCCGGCGGGGTTGTGGTGAGATCAGGAGCTAAGGAGAGCAGTAGAATTGGGGACCAGTGAGCAGGAAGATATGAGGTTTGGCTCGGTGTGCATTTCACCAGAGTGGCAGAGGCTTGGGGTGCAGGGACAAGGTGGAGGCTAGCTATTTAAGCTGCCGCTTTAGCGACAGGGAGCTCATGTGGCAGGCAGCTCACTGCAGAGCTTGGCAGGAAGAAGGGTTTCCTTGATTGAGTGCTGGGGGCTCCAGGTAATTTCTGGCCTTTGTCCTGATTCTTGGTGCTAAAGCCCCAAGGAATAGGTTTGCCCCTTCTTCCACCCTTTAGCTGTTTGGGGGCAATAACAGTGTTGTACGTGTCATCTTCTTTCCAGGAGATTCCCTGAAGGGGTAAGGGAAGCCACAAGGAATCAGGCTGTCACAGGTTGCAAAGAGCCTCAGGAGGTCACCTACAAGAGGAAGTAACCTCATTTTTCAGGCAGACAAATTGAGGCCCAGACACAGGAAGGGACTTTCCCAAAGGCACAGAGTGAGTTCATGGCAGAGCTGGGGACGGTTCTTTAATCTAGGACTCTCTACAGCACCATGTAATCGTGTGTGATTTCCTGGCTATGCATTGTGTGGCTTGAGTGACGGAACTTGGACATCTAATCACCAGGCATTTCTGTGTTTCACCGGGACTCCTAGACATATGTTCTTTCTTGAAGCTCTTTCCCCTAACCCGTCTCCTTTTTAGGCTAACAGCATTGGTCCTTTGTCTACACCTGGAGGAACACAGTTCCTAAACCCTTCACCGCCCAAGGAAGCCAGGGAGAACATTACCCCCGGAGACCTCAGGGTAGGATCAGCCTCTGTAATGCAGGCATGACACACAGTCCAGGCATCCCTCCTCAGGACCCAGTCCAGCTAGTCAGCACAGTGTGCCTGTCGCCTGCCTCATTCCTACTGCTTTACTTCTGCGAATGCGACCGGCTACGCTTCCATGAGCTTCTTATCCACCCCGGCGCACTGCAGACTTCCACTGAACTCAGTTCCACCCCCACGTGAGGCACACACTCCGATCTTACCTGTCGAATATGGTTTCTTGTTGATTCGGGACTTGACCTAACAGTTTAAAGGTCAGACCATTTTTGAAAAGGGTAAGAAGGGGACAGTGGGAGGAAGGAAAACTTACTTGACAATGTGGAAAGCTTTCCCAGGACAAATTCTGCCTGAGGTGGACACAGCTTTAAGTTGGGGGAAAGCCATGTACCCAGAAAAAAAATCTCCCCCGTGGCTGCAGGTGGCCTTTTCCAATTTTATAGGCAGGGACTTTGTCTGCTCCCTCTGGGTCTCTGGTATCAAGCACAGGGCCTGTGGAGAGTGACCCTTGTGAAAGGAATGGAAGCCAGAAGAGAGGACGGGAGGAAGGAAGCACTATGTTCCTCTTTCTTCCATCCTTCCGCCTTCTTTGGTGCCTAATCACACAGCATAGTCCAATATACAGCTCGCTGTGCACATCCTTTGCATGTAGCTGCTCATCAACAAACGTCCCCGGTTCATCTGCCAAGGATCATACAGTCTTGATTTTAGAAATGGAGGAGACTCCCAGCCACCGCTGCCTCCTGTTTGTTGGCTGGAGAACCTGGAACTCAGCCAGGTTAAGTGCCTTGCCCAAGGTCACACGGCCATTAGCGGCTGGGTGACAGTGGCTGACAGGGACAAGCCCAAGAATGAAGTCTGGGCCAATGGAGGTTGGGAGCCAGTCTGTCCAGGTTCAGTGGTGGCCCAGCCAAGGTGTTCATACACACGCTGAGAAAGATGGGTCCTGATGCTGTGGACTTGGTTTGTCTGTAAATTACCATGACCCTGGGAACAGAGAGCAGTGCTGATCACAGCTCTGTCTGGCAGGTGCTCTGACACTGCATCGGCAAAGGCAGCAGGATGCCCCTCACCCCCACTTGCACCCTACAGGAGCGTTCATTGCTGGATGAGGAATCCCATGCACATTGTAATGAAGCCTGGGGGTTCTGGTTCACTCCTGTAACATATATTTGGCTTTAAAAGGCCAGATGTTGGGGTGAGCACCCTAAGCATCCTGAAAGCTGCCCCTCTGGCTCCAGAGTCCCAGGGGTACCCCCAGCTCTCACAGGTGGCCTCTGGCCTCTCCCTCTGCTCCCCTTCACCTCTGTACCATTCTTGCTGCCCTAAGGAGCCTGTGTCTCTCAGCCTGTGGGCCTTTGCTTGTGCCAGCCTCCCTGCCTAGAATGACCTTTCCCTCCCCCTTATACACTACCACCCTATCTGTACTTCTGTGCTCAGTTCAAGTTCTTGTTCCTCCTAGAAGCTTCCAGACCACTCCACCTCCAAAGTGCTGTAGCCATGAAGGAAGAGGTTACTGCTTCAGATGCTGCCTTGCAGGGGTTGGGGAGAGGGGGTCCCCTCCACATCACTCCCCATCTTGCAGCACCCTGCTGTGCTAACCCTTAGCCACACCTCGTGGAAGCCAGGGGCAAGGGAGCCCAAGGGATGCAAGCCTTAGCAGTCAGCTCTCCTGTGCTGGAGAAGGGCAGAGAGTGAGCGCCGATGGGGTGGTAGTGGAGCAGGCAAACGAGAACACGGCCTCACGGTGGCTGTTTGCCTGTTCTCACTAACGAGGAAGGACTACACTAAGTGCTCACTGGACCTCACGCCCCTCAGGATCACTGGGTCGCCTGCTCGTCTGTGCTGGCTTTCCCAGCCCCTCCTGCCAAATGCCCTCTGTGCTTCCTGTCCTTGTGACACCAGAAAACACTCCCTTTTCAGACACTCCCATTGCAAAACGACTCCCCCCACCATGAGTCTTGTGCATGGGTTCTACATGGTCCCCTCATCACGGCCTCTCAATGCAGAGCACTTTTGTAGCCTGTGCTCACCCAGCGTTCTCCTCTGAGCAGCCACACTGTGACCTCAAAGTACCCTTTACTGCCCCTCATCAAGAAAACTGGAAGGGGAGTCCCAGAAAAGCTCCTGCTCAGGGAACCTGGGTGGCTCAGATGGTTAAGCGTCTGCCTTCAGCTCAGATCATGATCTCAGGGTCTTGGCATCAAGTCCCATGTAGAGCTCCCAGCTTAACAGGGAGCCTGCTTCTCCCTCTGCCCCTGCTCGTGCTGGCTCTCTCTCTCAATAAAATCTCTCTTTTTTAAGATTTTATTTATTTATTTGGCAGAGAGAGACACGGTGAGAGAGGGAACACAAACGGGGGTAGTGGGAGAAGGAGAAGCAGGCTTCCCGCTGAGCAGGGAGCCAGATGTGGGGCTCGATCCCAGGACCGAGGGATCAGGGATCATGACCTGAGCTGAAGGCAGATACTTAACAACTGAACCACCCAGGTGCCCCTCAGTAAAATCTTTTTTTTTTTTTTTAAAGATTTTATTTATTTATCGGAGAGAGAGAGCATGCATGCATGAGCAGGCAGAGTGGCAGACAGAGGCTGAGAGAGAAACAGGCTCCCTGCGATGCCGGACTCGATCCCAGGACCCTGGAATCATGACCTGAGCCAAAGGCAGCGGCTTAACCGACTGAGCCACCCAAGCGTCCCTCAATAAAATCTTTTAATAATAATAACAGTGATAGTCGTCTTCACCTCTCACGCAGGATCCCACAGTTTGCAAGGTGCCTTCATACACATTTGACAGATGGAGCAGCTTAGACTGCAGGCTAAAGAAATTGTCTGAGATTGTACAGCTTGAAGGAGGCAGCATAGAGGCTGGAAGTCAGACCATCAGACCCTGGTTGCCGACTGTGGTGACAAAGAGCTTTCTGGCCTCTCTAAATTGGTCGTGGAGGCCAAGGTTCATTAGCTGAGCTCTCAGCCCTGCTACATCACCGTCCCGAGTTAGTGGTGCTCGATGGCATTTTAATGGGAGCCAAATAAGTCTTCCTGTTGGCATTCTCAGGCAGCTGGAGTTTTTGTGTTTTATGGTAATTAAACACCATCATCTTTCATATCTGACAATCTTTAGGGCCCAATGAACGATCACAGTGCACGGCGGGTCACCGTGAACTCCAGAGCAAGGAGACCTCGGGGCGCCTGTCAGCAGTTTCGCGGCGCTGACTGTGGGCACCCAGCCTGGCACCCTCGCGTGGAGCCATGGCTGGCCTTAGATCGCAGGGCTGTTGACACATTAAAATTCTTTGCCTGAGCCAAAACCTTGGAAGTTTGTATCTTTTCTCATGAGTGTGCTCTTATAAAAAGAATAATGACCCATTCGGCTGGAGCCTCTCTAGCAGGCAGGCATCCTGCCGTCAGCCCCAGCCCGGCTTGTGGTCTGTCTTGCCTGGCTCACCCTCCACCGGCCCCCAGAAATCTTCCTCAAACCCTAGTGATCACAGCACTCTCTTGCTTACAGCCCACCGGGGACCCTCTCACCCTCCCGGGAAAGGCCAAGTTCTTTCAGGGGCACTGCAGACAACCGCCCCCGCCCCGCACCCCAGGCCTGCCTTCGGTGTATCCTCTCATGCTGCTGCCACCTCACCCGGCCATCCCACTGCTCATCCACATGCATCGTGGGCCACAGGCTCTCTCTTAGGCTTCCAGACCCCTCCCACCTGCCCGCTAGACACAGGCAGCAAGGTGTTTCTCCCAAAGCCACCCCAGCCCCAGCAGTCGGTCTGGCGGCTGCCTCCATGCTCCCCGGAGCTCCAGCAGGGCTGTAGCGAAGGCTAACGGGGATCTTTGGAGCCACCGTTTGTGGGGAGCTCGCTGTGTGACAGGCATCGACATCAGCGCTTCACCTGAGTCCGCTCACTTCCTTTGTACACAGCAGGGGTTAACGGTGTGGGTCCGGGAACCAGTCAGCTCTGGTTTCGAATTCCGGCTCCATCACTCAGCGGTGGTGTAATCTCAGGCAAACGGCTTACCACGCGGGTGCCTCAGTTTCCTCCTCTACAACATGGGGAATGATACTAGTACCTTCGTTGTAGGGGCATCTTAAGGATTAAATAATTCGAATGCTGAGACCCAGTCATGTAGTAAGTACTCAGTAAATGTTAACAACTGCAATTCCATCATCATTGCCATTTTGGTAGTCTCCGAGTGTCTTCTTTTTTACTGGACGGCGAGCAGCTCAAAGTCAGGGACCATCTTTGTTTCAGCTCTGGATCGCCACGTTTCCCGTCTACAGTAGCCCTTCTTCCTCTTCTTCCTTTTATTACTGTTACTATTATATATTCATTTTACCCATGAGGAATTAGGGGCTCTGAGAAGTTAAGGGACTTGCACTAAATCATGTGGCTGGTCAGAGCCAAAGCCAGGGTGGAGCCTGGGTCTGGGAGACGGCTGAGCTCTGCTCTTACCCATCAGCGTGCCTCTGGACGTGGGCCATTTGGCCAAGGCTGGGACTCATCCTCATCTTAAAACTCATCCAGTCTCTGCACACAGCAGAGAGCTGCTTAGTGTTGCTGATGGACTGAACGACCTCAAGAGCCTTCTCCCTAGCGATACGCCTGAACCCAGGTCAGAGCAGCACCTTGGTTTGCTCTGACATGCTTCTCTGATGCTAGGACGGACCCTTTGAAGACGTGGCGCCCCCATGTGTCTGATTTTGGGTCGGGCTGCAGTCACTCTCCTCACTTCTGATCTGCATGTCAAAGGCGCCTTCCTGAGACCAGGGCTCCTGGAAGTCAGTGGGCCATCCGGAGGGGGACTGGGCTGCAATAAAAGAGTGGTGCTTTTGTGTGAAATGTTTTCTTGCTCTTTTTCTTTCAAGGTTCTTTGCCTTGGAACCCCTGTTGCAAATGCTGTAGAGTGATTATCATGGGGATGATTCAGCACTTTACAGTTCATTCATTCAGCATGCCTTTATCATAACTGTGGAATTAATAGTTACCAGTGCTTAGCATTACTGTATTCCAGGCGCTGTGCTAATGAGCACCTTACATCCATGATCTCATTTACTTCTCATAACAACCCCAGAAGGTAGGTAGTATCTCCAGTTCGTGGTAAGAAAACTGAAGCTTCAGAGAGGTCAAGTAACTTGATCAAAGTGACACCGCTTATAAGTGACAAAGCCAAAACTTGAACTTGGGGCTGCCTGACATCAAAGCCTGGTCTCATTCTATTACCTACTGTGGGAAAAGCATTCTGAAGCAGGCTTCTGATGATCTCGGTTCAGGGAGATGCTCCTGGAGGCTTCAGTGTTCACGCTTTTTGCTCATATAAAATGGAAAAAAAAATGTCTGAGGTGTTGGAGGGAAGGAGCAACTGCAGATATATCTGAGAACTTGTAGGAAGCAAAACTTCTTGCTGGAAAACCAGGCTTGCAAACCTCAGATAAGCAAGTGGCCTTTACTAAGAGTGTGTGCAGCAGAACAGTAAAAATGACTCATATCTGGGCTCGATTCAGAGATATACTTGGAGGCTCTATCTGTGAAAAGAGGGTGTAAATTGGAATTTACAGCACAGCTTTGCAAATGTACCGATGCCTCTACTCACAGGTAGCAAGAGAGAAGCCATTGCTCGTGCCAGCAGGAAGTGCACCCAGTTAATCTGCTCTTGTCTCCCCCACGTTCTGTAAAGATTGATGAGGGATACAGAGATGCATGGCACGTGGTCGCTTCCCTCAGGGAGCAGTGGAAGCCCAAGTACTTGGCACTTCAGCAAGAGCTCTAGCTTTTCATCTGCCAGAGAGTGGCAATGGAGGAATGTGTACCCCCTTTCACTGACCAAGGGCCAGGGAGGTGAAGTGAGTTACCAGAGGCCACATAACCAGTTTGTGGCGACCAGTAGAAAGTTGGGCCTCTCTTGGGCCATCTGTATGCCGTTCACCACTGCGTTCCTGACACCTGGGTTACCAGGACTGACACTTAGGAAATGCTGAATGAGTGAACTAGTTCTGAGTTTCCCTCTCAAGATAGGAGTCCATATTGGAGAGGGGGAGGGGAAAAAAGAAGGACCCTCTATGTCTGTCCCCTAGCCTCCCTTTCAGCCTTAGGGGCAGAGGGGACTCCATTCAGACCAGAGGAGACAGTGGCTCTTAGGAAGATCATGTCTCTTTTTTGGGGTTGTGAGTCCCAAAAAATGGAGTTTTTCCTATGGGAACCTGGGAAACCTCAAAGTCCCTTTTCCTAGCATTCTCAGCATGGAAGGGGTGAGGGAAGGGGGGAAAACAAAGGGCCCAGCTGAAGCACCCAGGTGAGTCAGTAAAGGACTGCATAGGCCCAAGCTCCAGAGAGTCTGGGTTGATCTGCTCACTAGGTTTGTTCTCTTGGATAGACTGTCCAAGCCATTCACAAGAGCCGTTTACTCAATAAACCTACAGTGAGTACCTGGTCAGTTGTAGGACCTGTGATCGCCAGCACAGAGGGAATAGGGATTTTATACCCACCAGAAGAGGCAAGATGGGGATATAAGTATGCCAGCTGTGAGGGAGAAGGAAAAGGTGAGTGGTCCAGGTTACCTACCGTTAGCACTCAATGGAGGGAAAAAGAACTTTGGGGAGGGTAGATCAAGGAAGGCTTTCTGGAGAAAGTGTTATCTGAGCTGAGCTTCAGAAAATAGAGGATTCGGACCAGGACATTTCTTATCTTCACAGGAGAATTTCCTTTTAGAAGTTAGTTTTTTAGATATATGACTAGTGGCCTTCCCATTAAAATCTCATTATTTCAGGACCCTCGGCAGTGATATTCTAAAGACTTACCAAGCCAGAGCCTGGCATGTCCCACTTAGTCCCAAAGCAGAGGTCTGTAGGCTTGCAGGCCAACCTGTCCTGACCCTGACCTCAGATGCTTGCTGTCTGTACTGGGGAGGGGGGTAGGGCCTGCCTTCGGCCATGGACTGAGACAATTCAACTGGTGTCTGTGTTTTATACAAAGGCATCATGGTTTGGTAGCCAGAATTCAGGCTTTGGATTAGTAAGGACCACTTCCTAGTTCTGCAGACCTCAGCATCCTTATCTATAAAGTGGGACTGATAATAATGCTGCTTTCTGGGGGTTGTAGTGAGCATTTGAACAGTTAAGGCTGTGAAAGGACACTTAGTACAATGTATGGGCCCCAACTATCAATATCAGTTAGGTAAACCTGCCACGGAGAGGTTGACTCCTGGTGGGGGGTGTGGAGTGAGGGCTAGGTCACCCCTCTCTGCTGGCCTGCTGATAAGCATTGGACAATAGTGGTCCGGTCCCTCTCACTGCTTCGGTGCCCTGGCTGGCAGCCAGCAGCCTGAAAGGCCAAGGGTAGGAGGGACACTCGGCCAGCCCAGGAGGCTGCTTCTGCTGCTGGATTCTGTCCCAGATTCCAAATGTCTCCATTAAAGTGCTGCTAGAGGACAGCTGGACAAAACAAATGACCCTGCTATTCTCGCCTTCTCCCTGGTCCAAGGCTGAATGCTCTCTGCCTGTTTTGGCTCTCCTGCTCTCTTTTCTCCCCTCCCATTAGGGTTCACCCCTGCTGGCACAGCAGGCCTCATTTTCAGAAGGTACCACTCACATTCCTGGGGCCCGTCCTCATTGGAAATGAGGTTCTAGCCCCTGCATCGCTGCAGCAGTCCTCTTTGCCTCTGGGAGAAAGGCGTGGTGGGAGGGCAGGGGTGGGGGAGGAAGGTGATGAGAGGTAGGACTGGGAAGATAGGTGTGGGTCAAATTCTGAAGGGCTTGTTGGACCCTGTGTGGGCTGTATCCTAAAATCTGTTTTTCATCTCTAAATCTCATCATAATAATACCTATTGTTCCAAGTAGCTGAAGGGAGTAAATAAAAGATTTATCTTAACTCCCTTGTCTGTAAAGTGGGGAGAAAAACAGTATCTGCTCTGCACTGGGTCCATGAGGATCAGCTCAATTTAAACATGTAGAGAGCTCAGAATGGCGCCGGGCACACAGTAAGTTCTCAATAAATGTTAATGGTAGTTTTTAATAACCCCCAGGTGGTTTTTAATTGCGCTCACTCCCTTGACTCAAAGTTCACCTCCTCCCCCCTCCCCAGGCCATCAGTGACGGCTTAGCCACCACGATAGCCCCCACACACCCCCGCCATAGGCCCCTTCGGGCTTTATGTGTTCTCTGATTTATCACCACCTCCATAAACGATATATTTCACTTATCTTGTTTGTTTCATTTACTATGTACCATTATATAGAGTTAGCGTTTCTCAATTTTTAGCGTCCATTGGAATCACCCGGAGTTTGTGAAAGGAGATCGGTGGGGCCCACCCAGCTGTTCATGATTCAGTAAGCCTAGGGCAGGGCCCGAGACGTCTCACTTCTAACAAATTCCCGGGTGGTGTCAGAGCTGCTGGTCCCGGACCACACTTTGAAAAACGCTGTCCTAGAAGTATCAAAGAAATAGTGCGGAGACGGCAGAGGCTAGTTGTTTCATCTTGTTTATTGTGTCTCTCTTTTCCAATTTAAGTTTCGCCGGGGATGGGATTGTGTCCGTTTTGTTCGTCGATGTGTCCCTAGCACCGAAAATAGTAGGAGCTCAGTAAGGGTCTGTCGAGAAGCCCACCATCTCCCGACCTCATGGACACGCACTGCCCGCCGCGCCCGTTGCTGCTCGCTGTTCCCGCGTGGCCCCGGGGGCCCGGCCCGGGCTCTGCGCCCTGCTGACCGCGCGTGTTTGTGCCTAGATCACCCTGGCGGCCTGCAGAACCACCCTCGGCTCCGGACGCCGCCGCCGCCGCTCTCGCACGCCCACACCCCCAACCAGCACCACGCGGCCTCCATCAACTCCCTGAACCGGGGCAACTTCACTCCGAGGAGCAACCCCAGCCCGGCGCCCACGGACCCCTCGCTCTCGGGAGAGCCCCCAGCCGGCGGCGTCCAGGAGCCGGCCCACGCCCAGGACAACTGGCTGCTCAACAGCAACATCCCCCTGGAGACCAGGTGCGGGGCTGGGGGGCGGATGGGGCGAGCCACAGGGGCAGCAGGGCCCTTGGTATGTGGGGGGGGGTCCCCCACCTCCCTGGCCTGGGTGGCTGGGGGCGAGGCGCTGCTCGGAGAGGAGGCTCTGGCTGGCTGGGAGAAGGGGGGAGGGCGGCGGGGGAGGGGCGTGAGGCAGGAAGAGCCGGCGCTGGGGAATCCAACAGCCCTGAGGTCCGGGCTGGCCTGAGGAGGGTATGAGCAGTCTGGGCCCTTTCCTGGTCTGTGCAGTGGGGGTGCTGCTCGCTGGAGGGGCTGTTGTAAACGTGGTTGGGAGCTGAGTGTGTAAAGGTGGCAGACAGCAGGCCCTTGGTCAGTGTTTGATGGTGGCTCACACCTCTGCCTTTCCCTACTGTGGTCTGATCACCCAGTGCCTGGCCTGGGGCATGCCTGGCCTGTGGTGGGCGCTCCAGGAATGCTTCCTCTCCTGTCCACTCCTCCCCTCTCCTCCCATGGACTTACCCCTTTACACCCCAAACCCTGTAATTCCTAATACCGACACATCATCAACTAACTTTGGGTTACAAGAGCTTTCATACTTGAGATATGATGTCATTCTCATCGCTTCACGAAGAAGGCGGTATCGTGATTTGTGATCCTATTTGGGAGTTTCAGAGGCTGAGAATCAGAGAGGGTCAGGGACTAGCCCAGGTTATATGGACAGTGGATGTGTGGCTAGGATGTGAACCCAGGTCGGGAGACTCATGGGCAGCGCTATTTCCCACACCACAACCACCTTCCCCAGGTCTTCCCGGCCGGGTCCCTCTGCCTCCACCTTCTTCCAGCCTCAGAGTGCTTCCATCATGGGTTGTCGTCAGGGTCAGCTCCGTTGCTGTCCTTCTTCCCTCTGGTGAGCCACTGTTTTCCCAAATGGAAATGAGTTGTTTTCTTTGTAAATATTTATAAAGGCATACGCACTCGATAGAGAAAATGCAGAAAGCTATAAGGATAACAAGCAGATTCGCCCATAATCCCACCACTTTGAGAGGAGCACTGCTGTCTGGGGGACAGAGCATTTCCCTACATTCTCCAAAGCTGAAGTGCCCCGGACTGGCGGGATTAGAACCTCCTCCCCTTCTACCCTGCCTCTCAGAGTCGTGGGGAAACCTAGATTTTATTCTCTCAAACCCCTCTTCTTGATCCGTGGGGAGGACAGACACCATCCCACATTCAAAGACAAGCAATCAATGTATACATGGAAAGTGTGCCCATCTGACTGTACCTGGCACATCGCTGTGATAGTTGCACATCAAGTGGGTGGGATCCAGTGAGGAGAGAGAGTCAACATCCTTTTGTGCCGTCTTGTGTTTTACTCCTCTGGAATCGTTTTTCCAGAAGCAGAATTTCTCAGAGATACAGTCCAGCTTCCCTCACCCCCAGTCTCTTAATTCATATTGTTTCTGTTGACATCCCTTAAAATCAGGCGCAAGTTGTCCTCCTTTGCCTCCTTCGCTGTCCTCCGTGAGGGCGTTCCATACCTGTGTGTCATACCCACCCCCCACCAGGCAGCTTAATCAGGGCTCCGTTATTTCCCGGTCGCTTACTGAATGACTGTATGGGGTGAGAGAAGCCAGCAGATAATCAATGGTTCTGAGTCTCCGCATGGAGCCCAGTAGCCCCTGCCTCTGCTTGAATGTTCATTTTTCTCACCTAGGAGCAAAGTAGGTGGTTCTCCGGGTTTTTCAAGGGAGAGGAAGATAGAGGCTGAGCAGCAGGGGCGTTTTTCCTGATGGCTAGTGTGAGGTGCTGGGGTGGTCCCAGCTGACCTCTCTTGATTCACCAGCCAGCCAACACCTGCCTTTCTGACCTTTTGTCCTCACCCATCCATTGTACAGGCCACAGGCAACTTTTGTTTCCTTGGCCCTTACACTTTATCACCCAAGCGATAATCGTTCTACAAAACACTTAGGAAAAAAAGAAAAGAAAATCACGTATGTCTACCACCAAATGGGAACCATTGTTAACATGCTGGCATATATATATGCTCATCTATACTGTTGTATATAAGTCTGTATAGATATGATTATATACATACTTAATGTTCCATATGTGTATGTCTATAGGCGTATATGTCTATGTGTATCTATCAGTCTTCCCCCAGATGCCCATTCCTTTCATGCTCCTATGCCCTTGCATGTGCTCTCCTACAGCTCTCTGCCAGAGCTGCCCTCCTCCTCACTTCTGGCTCTTGCAAAGTCTGACCTGTTCTTAAAGACCCAGATGAAATGTTGGAGGTGGGCCTTCTCTGTTACCCCAGAGTTCTTTGTACCTAAAGATGGTTTAAAACTGGGAGAGGTGCCTGGTACAATGGATGACACAATCAGAATTGTGGACCTTAACTCTGACCTTTACTGGTCGATGGCACAAAACCAGCAAGGTTTAAGAGAGATCAGTGTCACATCATGATGGCAGATGGAATCACAGGTAATTTTGACCAGCGTGGTGAGGTAAGGAAGAGAACAGACTTTAGGGTCAGGGGACCTGGATTTTTGTCTTGGCTTTAACACTTACTGGCCCAGCAAGTCCGTTTACAGCCCTGAACCTTGATTTCCCTATGCAATGTGGGATAAGAATTCATGCCTCTCAGACTGGGAGGAAGTGAATGAAATTATCAGGTAAGAAACATACAGCATAGCGCCTGGCATGAAAAAACATACTATAAAAATGATTTCCCATTTTTTTATACATATCCGCTTCCCATATCAACCCTGTGAAGAAAAAAGTCACAAAAAATATTTACTGAGCTCCTGCTCACCAGAGGGGTTGAGAGGAAATAGTAGGTTTTATCTTCACTCTGGAGAAAGAAGTTTGGCCCTGATGTTCTGAGGACACAAGTGATGTTCCTTTCGCTGAAGCCAGTTGTCATACCACAGGTTTGGGGGGGGGACCCACCCTGCGCTCCAGCCCCCACCCCATTGCTCACTGGCTGTGGACCTAGACCTGGTATTTCTTCCTCTCTGAAAAGGAGAAAATACCCGTAACTCTGTGTTCTGATTATCTGTTCTGCATAACAAATGCCTGTCGAACTTGGTAGCTTAAAAAAACCCACCAGTTGATTTTACTTAGAAGCATGAGGCAGGAGCTCCAGAAGGGCCAGCTGGGTCCTTCTCCCCGTAGGGTTGGGGAGTCAGTCAGCGGCGTCAGCTGGTGGCTCCTCAGGTGGCGTCACTCAGGTGCTGGAGCCTTGCAGAAGACGGCTGGGTGGCTGGGCTCCGTGGCCACTCACCCTCTACCGTGATCTCAAGGCCTCTAAACCCAGTCTTCCCAGTGGGGCGTGGACTTCCTGCTTCGCAGCTTGGAGCTCTGTGGCCCTGAGACAGAAGCCCGTGATCTACTCAAAGTCTTGGCCTGGAAGTGCATAGTGTTTCTTCTGCCCCCGTTCTGTTGGCTGAAGCAGTCCTAGGTCAGCCAGCTCTGAGGAGAGGGACACCAGGCCCGCTTCTCAAAGGGAGAAACGCCCAAGGATTTTCAGCTGCTTCTAACCCACCCTCGTGCCTCCTGAGGCTCTCGTAGCGATTCTATACCATCCTGTCTGAAAATGTCTTGGCACACAGTAAATGCTCAAGTGCTTACCATGTAGTGCTTGTCCTTCAGCAAATACTGAGTGCCTACTGTGTGCCCAGCAGGCAGTACATGTAAGAGGACAGACTCTTGCGGTGGGACAGATGCCATGATGGAGGTACATGCCGTGAAGCAGTTTTAATTGTTTCTGGATCTTCAGCAGGCAACCCGGCTTGCCACTTGATGGGTGCTGGAAAAATACTATCTCGGGCTAAAAGAATGAATGATGGAACAAATGAATGAAAAGCTATGAGTAACGTGAGTGGGCCAAAGGGACAACTTCCTAGTGGCCTGGTGCTATGGACTGACAGCAAGCAGAAGTTCCCAGGTGGAGCTGGGAAGAAGGGCAAGAGGGCAGCACAGCCTCAGCAAAGGCCAAGAAGCCCAAGAGAGCAGGGCCAAGTTGAGGTGGTTGTCGTCAACAGCTATTATCAAGCCCCATGAGGATGGGGACCGCCCCCCCATGCCAGAGAAACAGTCACAGGCTCCTTTCTAATTATCAAACTCAGTCCGTGTAGAGAGTCAAAAATGAATAGCTGAGCAAATAGCGTAACAGCTGGCAGAATAACCAGGAGGGGGTAGATTTCATGCTGGGAGCAAAGAACAGCAGGCAGAAGGACTAGTGAGGGAGGACTTGTTCAACCCACTGCTCCTGGCCCTCTCCTCGGGTAACTGAGTCCCCTGGGGGAGACCAGGCCTCCCTGTGCTTCCTACAGCTGGGCTCCCATTTGCTCTGAGGCCTGCAGGTGCATCTGTGGTCCATTTTGGTGGGATCTGTGTGTTCAGGGTCCACTAAACCCTGGTCTACTTCTTCACACTCTGCAGCATCAAATGCTTAATTGATTTCATAGGGATTGTCTGATTAATAACCTGTCAGCCTCCTGTCAGATGAAGGGGAAGCCAGGGCACAAGGCTTCCAGACCCCTGCTCCAGCTCATCAGAGCCCAAGCCTGGTTTGGGAGCCTGAGGCCAGTTTTGTGGTCATGCTTAATTTGGGGAATAGCCCTGCCCACCCATCAGGGATGGGAGGCCATCCTGGTAGTCTCCACCCAAGCTTGGTGTAGTTTCCAGAATAACACACAGTACCTTCTAGTGGACCAGGCCAACTCCTGAGCATTGCAGGAAACTGGGATGGACAGCTGTCCCCATCATCTGGTGATTCAGTCACAGGCATGCAGAAAACACAGCCACTGTCCTATGAGAAGCTCATGGTTTTGTAAGGAAGGCAGACCCTTCCTTACAAAGTGATTGAATGAATGAGTGAAGGTGGCACTCTGGGTAATGCTGTGACTTGCAGGGTGGGGGCAGGGTACTCTGAGCAGAGAGGAGCTGTGGCTCCCTGTGCATGGGAGCATCAAGGAACAATCATAGCGAGCATGCCATAGAGCCCTTACTGGGGCTCCTTAGAGGGAAGGTCATCAAAGACTGAGCACCCAGGATTTTTTATTGGGGGCTGGTCACATAGGCACCTCCTGCTTGGCGAAGGCCCAAATTCCAAACTCACAGAAGGAAAGCAGGTGTTCAGCATAAACCATATTGGTTGTACACACAGTTAGACCCTGAGTCAGCTGCTCATCAGTTAATGGTGAGAACCTTCCTGAAAACCTCTGTTCCCAGATCCCAGCCAAGGGCCAACTTTATAAGCAGGCCCTTCAAAGGATAACAGGACTGCTGTGGTAACTGTTCTGCACAGGTAGGAACATTCTCATCATTCCCACTTTAGAGATGAATCTGAAGACAGGAAACAGAAGTAACTTGCCTCGGGAACCACAGAAAGTGAGTGTCATACCCAGGCCAGCTGTCTCCAGAGCCCATGGACCTAGCCACTCCCCAGCATTACCTTCCTGATTATTGAGACAGGCATTGGTAGAAACTTGCAGGGGAGGGAGGAGTTCTGGGATGAGGGGCAGCTGTGCAAGGCATGGAGCCAAGAAAGCTCAGTGCCTTGGAGAAATGACTCAGAGTGGGAAGGCAGGGGGCCTCATGGAGATGCTTGTAAATGAGGGTCAGCAGTGGAGGGCCTGGAGTTATAGGAAGATGAGGTTGTCCTTCTCCCTATGGGCATGGGGCCCGAGGGGGACAGAAGGAGGGGCCAGAAATTCACATCTTTAGAATAGGAGAGCAACATTATAGGATTGACCTTTTAGAAGGATCACTATGACCTGGAAGGCCTGGTTCATTTTTTTGTTTGTTTCTTTGTTCATTCATTTTTTTTCAAATGCTAACTCTAGAACTAGGTCTTTTTTGGTCTTGGCCAAATCTCTGACACCCTGCACACGTGGGGGCTTTCAGCTGCAGAATGTGGGCACGGTGCTTGCCTGTCCTACTCTACTGGGGGGCTGTCCCCAGGCTTTGTGGGGGAAGCACGGCCTGGAACAGCAGACTGGTGGTGAGAAGATGAGCTGGTGAACAGGGCAGTCTGAAGAACTGCCCTCTGCAACAGTCCCGCCGCATCCTTCCCAGAAGCTACTTGTCCTGTCCTTGGAAGGCCAGTGAGCTCTGCCTGCCCCGGGCTGCAACTGGAAGCCCCTGTGTCAGGCAGCTCGGGACCTTGCCCCAGGCCTCCCCTGAGGCTTGGAGGGCAGCCAGTCCCCTTCCCAATCTAAGAAGAGCCACAGGAACAGTATTGTGCTCAGCTGTGCCCCCTCTCCTGGGACTTCGCCCCTCTCTCCTGAGAGGCAGCTGGGGGGGGTGGGCAGTGAGTTGGGAGAGATTTGCTTTTGAGTCCCACCTCTACCTTTTGGTTGCTGTATGATCTTGGACAGTCACTCAGCCTATCTGGGCCTCAGTTTCCATATCTATTAAAATGAGATAACAGCACCCACCAGTGCGAGGGTCACGTGACTCCGGCGTCCATCCCCGAGTTCCCAGCTGCAGTTAAGCTGGAGACCATGTGCGACTGTGACCTAAGGAGGCTTCTGCAGCATGAGTCCTTATGAGGGAATCCTTGCAGCTTTTGTTTTTCAGAAGAACTGTAACCTCACCGTTGGGAGTAGGCAGTGAACAGGAGATTTAGGCGGGTAGCCCTGAACTGGGAGTCCAGACACCTGGGTTTTTTTTCCAGCTCTGCCGCTAACTTGCTGTGTGTGTGGGTGCAGGACACCTGTCTCTCTGGGCCTCAGTTTCCTCAGCAATCACATTGCTGATATGATTGCTAACTGACTCAGAACTGAATTTCAAAAGTACAGAATGGGGTGTTTGAAGGCAGTGGTGGCATTCCGAACTGGCAGTATTTTCAGCAAGTACTAGTGTCCCCCCAGATGCCCGAGTTAGCGTGCATGTGGAAACTGTTTCAGGATTGCATGTAGTCCGTTGCTCCAGAAACTCTGTTGCACTGCACCACCTCTTGCCTTGTCCTAATAGGTGTGTCCTTTTAGGAGAGAATGGCCTGTCCGCTCTCTTTATATCATAGAAGTAAAATAAAAAACCACCCTTGATCCAGACACTGGAAAATCCCACTATCAACGTTTCGATTTTGACCCTTCGTGTCTTTTTGCTCTGAATATGTTTCTTTCTTTCTGATGAATTTTAAGGCTCACGTAGGACTGTCTGAGAACCCAGTCCTAGCCTAGCGGTGCAGGCCAGGCTTCCAGGAGTACTTCGGGGCCCAGGGCTGAGCTCCCATTGCCTCTGGGCCCTTGGGCAGGAGTGGTGAGGACCTGCTCAGGCTGGGCCACATGGACTGTGCAGAGACTGGAAATTCCCTTGTGAACGACAGGAAATGGGGGCTATAATAATAAAACACTTGTGCTCGCCTCAATTAAACACTTTGTGCCTGCAGTATGCTTCCCTTTGTATACCCATCATTGACAGTACTCAGCAAATATTTATTTATTTATTTATTTATTTATTTATTTATTTTTAAAAGATTTTATTGATTTGACAGAGATCACAAGTAGGCAGAGAGGTGGGCAGAGAGAGAGGGAGAAGCAGGCTCCCCGCCGAGCAGAGAGCCCGATGCGGGGCTCGATCCCAGGACCCCAAGATCATGACCTGAGCCGAAGGCAGAGGCTCTAACCCACTGAGCCACCCAGGCGCCCCATCAGCATATATTTATTGAGTGCCTACTCCTGTGTTCTAGGCACTCTTCTAGACTCTGCACACATCGGCAGAGAACAAGTCAGATAAGAGTTCTACCCTTGGGGGACTGAAATTGCAACAGAGAAAAAATGTGTGTGTGTGTGTGTGTGTGTGTGTGTGTGTGTAGTCCTGTGTAGTCGTGTGTGTGTGTGTGTGTAGTCCTGTGTGGAAAACTAAAGCAGTGCAAGGGGCCAGGTGTAATTTAGGAAGAGCAAGTTAGCCATAAGAAGAGAAGGAATGGCCCCGTGCACATGTTTGGGGGAAGGCAGTTCAGGCAAATGACAACAAAGGCTTTAGCTGTTTGGAGTAACAGCACGGAGGCCAGTGTATACACAGCATAGAACGTGAGGTTGGAGAGCTAGCAGGGGACCAGATCTTGTACAACCATGGTTTTGTTCTTATGGAACCATTGGAAGGTTGTGAGCAGAGAAGTAGCACAATCTAAATTATGTCGTAGCTTCCATAAGAAGTGATCATCCCTGTTTATGAATCCTGAGACAGACTCACCTGCCCGACGTCTGGGGGCAGAAATGAGACCACTCTGAAGGGCTTCCACACCCCTGCAGTTCCCCTCAGACACCATGGAAGGCCCCAGGGCCATGAACATGACCAGCTTGGGCACCAGGCAGCTCAGAACTCTCTGTGGGGGAGGTCCCCACCACCGCAGCAGGACTCAGTGGTTCCAGCTGCTAAACAGTGTTGCCTTGTGCTCTCACTGTCCCCAAGGATGCTCATGAAATGACACATTGGGAAAGTACTTACAGCCCCTCCTCATTTCTGTCTGTAAGTATGGCCGGGGGGACAGGGTGCAAACCCAACGCCTGGGCAGGGACACAGGGTTATGAGGCCCAGGGGCCTGGGTTCGGGGGTCAGACAGACCAAGGCTCTGCTCTAGCTCTGCCACTTGCTTACTCTATGATAAGACCCTGGAAAAGTTACTTCCCTGAGCCATGCTTTGCCAGCCTATGAAGCAAAGATGATAGGGCTGACTTTGCAATGTTGTTGTGGGGAGTAACACTGACATTAGATAATAAGGTGTTCTAGAACAGTGAATAAGAGTTTGGACAGAGGGTAGATTAACATTAGTACTTCCATAATGTTTATAAGTATTAGTATTAGTACTCACACTACATAAATTAGTACTAATGTACATCAGTCAGCATTAGTAATTTTTGTTTAGCCCTTATAAATTCTTCCAACATTACTCCTTGGGTCCTACGTTCACGTTGTGAACTTAGTATCATCATCCCCATTTTATAGACGAAGAAGTATAAAAGTGGAAGAGGTTGTGGTTCTAACACAAAGTCAGAAAGCAAGAAAGAGGCAGGAATGGGACCTGAATTTGGGTTCTCTGGCCCTCAAGAGCTGGTCAGTGTCGGCAGGAAGGTCCCTTGCAGGGCCGGACTCAAAAGTTAGCTCTCTGCGGTGAGCCCTTCTTTGAGGTGGACACAGCAGGCTGGAGCCCCCACCAGCTTGTTTAACACGATGCCCTAGACGGTCTTCAGTTGAGGGGGGAGCAGCGCTTGAAACTACCAGAAAATGGGATCCAGTGCACCCAAGTGTGAGTGATGCCACTCGGCATACGTGGCTGAGAGCAGAGGGGGCAGGTGTGCGTCTCCTCCTTCTGTGTTAGAAACAGCAATGTCGCAAAATGCTGCACTGCCCCTGGCGTACTTGGGGAGACCGAAGCCCCCTCCCCTGTCTTCTGAGGGGTGCCGTCCTCACCAATCAGTTGTCACTGAGGTCTCTGCGGAAGGACCTTGACCCTCTAAATATCACCAGCATCAAGCTGGGGGGGCTTGTGAGAAATGCAGATTTCCAGCCCCCCCAACCACCTCCTGACTCTGAATCTCTGGAGGTGGTTCTCTGCAAGGCATAGCTCTTTAGATGATTCTGATGCCTACTTGAAACTGAGAACCACTGCTTGAGAAGAAAATCGCCCCGAATTCTTGTCATTTTTTCCCCCTTTGGATTCGCAAAGCATCTCAGTTGTTGTTTAAACAGATGTAGACTATCTCAAGCAGAGAAAGTAAGGGCTTTGGAAACAGATAAACCTGAGTGTGGATTCCTGCATTCAGTCTCGCTAGTTGGTGACCTTGGCAAATCCTGTCACCTCTCCACATCTCAGTTTCCTCGTCTGTAAAATGGGGACACGCCTTCCTTGCATAGCCTATTTTGAAGATTTGAAATGAATGGCTGTACCGTGCCTAGCTCAGTGCCTGAGACATAACCAGTCTTGATCAGGGACAGCTGTGACTGGATGGCCACAACCGTCAGACGTTCAGGTTCGTATATAGAATGCTCCCTCTGGATGCCCTGCTCCAGGCAGACCCCTTGCACATGTGGCTTGCACAGAGACCCATCGCCTGGCAGCCGTGTCCGCTGATCTCACGCACAGCTGCACCAGACAGCTACTTTGTGTGTTTCTCTACTCTCCCCCTTCATCGATGCATGACTCATTGCTTCATTCATGTCTCCATGTGTGCGTAGAAACCTAGGCAAGCAGCCATTCCTAGGGACATTGCAGGACAACCTCATTGAGATGGACATTCTCAGCGCCTCCCGCCATGATGGGGCTTACAGTGACGGGTAGGTGACATCCCCATGGTCTTCCTCTCTCTGCATGCTCTCCCTCTGGCTCTGGCACCTGCATGCAGACCCTGAGACCTTTCCCTGAGATCTCCTACGGGAGGTGATGATGCCATGGTGCATGCCCAAACCCAAGTCCATGTTTAGCTTGGAAGAGTTTATCTTTGGAATTCCCTGTCTTCAGCATATTAACAGCAGCATTGTTAATATGCAGCTCCCAGCATCTCATTGGCTGCCTCTGCCATTCTGAAAGCCATCTCGTAGCGATTTTTGTGTAGCACATTTTTATGTAGCCCTGAGTAGCTGTTCTGTGGCCTGAGGCATCTTGCATCCCCAGCAAGGTGCAAGATTGCTCTAAGATTTCAGGGGGAAGCAGTGCAGCCTGTGCACCCCATTTCCCAGGCTGTGTACAAATTCTCCCATGGCCATGGTTAAAGGCAAATCTGGAGGATTTCCTGACCTAGTTTGGCCACAACCATGTGCTTGGACCATGCCACGCTGCCCTAAAGACTGGAGCTAGGCTGTAGGATGCACTTGCCCTTCTCTCCTCCCGCACAGCTTTTTCCAGGGGTTTGGAAGGCAGCATCTGGCTTCTGAAAGCCTTTGCTGCCCTTGGTTGTACCACAGCCAAGAGGGGACTCAACCGTGACATGAACCTAACGGTGGTTTCTGGGTTCCCAGTCCCTAAACACCCTTCAAAAATAATGGTATTTCATGCCTCCACCGAGGTACACTGGCAAAGTAGGTATGGGAGGAAGAAGAAAAATTTAAGTTCCATTATCTCCAGGGCACAGAACATGATTTTAGATGCTTTCCAAGTCTACCAATAATTTTAGAGAACAGCTCATATAAGACCCAAGAAACAACATCTCAGCCCCATCCCTTCCCAAGAAAGGGGTCTCCACACCCAGCCTTCTGTGGGGTTGGGAACACATCTTGCCTCAGCCCGGTTGGGGAGGGGGCTGGATTCCCATGGGTAGGGCTGTCCCATCCGTGTTCTGTGGAAGCGTGTGTTCGCGTGCCCTGTTGTGTGGTCAGTGCGTGATTCTACTCCTCTCCGTCCCTCCCGTCTTCTCCGTGGCGACTCTGTCCAGGCTCCTCCGCATGCTTCTACCACTGCCTCTGTCCTCCAGGTGGCTCTGGGTCCCTGCGAGTCTGCAGACCCTGATGGCCCCTGGCTTCTCTCCATCCCCAGGCATTTTCTCTTCAAGCCGGGAGGCACCTCGCCACTCTTCTGCACCACGTCGCCTGGGTACCCTCTGACATCCAGTACGGTGTACTCCCCGCCGCCCCGGCCCCTGCCCCGCAGCACCTTCGCCCGGCCGGCCTTCAACCTCAAGAAGCCCTCCAAGTACTGTAACTGGAAGTGTGCGGCCCTGAGTGCCATCGTCATCTCAGCCACGCTGGTCATCCTGCTGGCCTACTTCGTGGGTAAGCGCCTCCCTCACCCCAGCTTCCCTTTGTTCCCCTTGATCTGGCCTGACAGCCCCATGTGGTGAGCCCTGCAGCCCTGTGGCACTGGCCTCCGCCCCCAACCTGTCACAGCCAGCTCCCTGGGACCCTCTTCTCCTCTCTGCACGTAAGCCAGGAAGGCCTCTTGGAAGCTGCTCTATCACATGTTGGATGCCTTGCGTGAGGCCTGGCACTCACTGACTGGCCTTTGGACTGTGAGTGTCGGGGATGGGAGTCACCACAAATGACATGTTGGAGAGGCTGGCAGGCCTCTCCTGCTGGTGCCACGAAACTGTGGTGAGGAGCAGGAAGGACACAGGGTCCCTTGGGGTTGGATTGGACTCTGCCGACCTCAATCAGGAAGGCATGTCTGAAGGAGAGGGTCTGGCGAGGTGGTCTGGGGGGACTGTGGACACCAGGGCGCAGAGTGGAACCCTGGTTAGGAGCCCAGCTGAGGAGCAGCGGGTCCCAGTGAGCAGTGAGCGCTGGCTGCGGGGTGCTTGGAGACCCCCAGCAGCTCTGACTGGGCCTGCCTGCCTGCCCCCAGACCACCTTCGAGATGGAGGAAACTTCGCTGGCCCCTGCTTTGCTGCTGCAGGAGGCCATCCACTGGGTGCTCTTTTGATGAATTTCCCATACAGCCTGGTCTCCTTCCTCATTCCAGCCACTGCCTTTGGCCTGCTCCCAGGGAAGACGGTCCTCTAAAGAGATCTGCAGGCATGTGTGGAGTCAGCTGCCTCTGTGTACATCAGCCTGTTAGTAAAGGCATCTGAAGGGGTTGGCTTAAACCTCCGTCCTTTCCAGACTTCAGATTCTGTCATTCTTAAGTTTAAGGCAGGTCATGCCAGCTTGAGGACGCCTTGATCTCATGCTGAGGAATTCTGAGATAATTCCGGAAGCAAGGGGGACTTTTCCAGTGAAAAACCCAGTAACCAGAAACAGAAGTAACTCGCATGGGGCAGGGGAAACAGAGTGCCGTCCACCGTGGAAAGGGACTCTGTGATAGGCAGAGGCACTGTGGATGAAAAAGGGCATTGTGGTGAGGTAGGACATGCTGTCACTGGGAATGATGAAGGAAACATGCCCCCCGTCCTTGTTTAGGAGAAGGGATTTGAGCGTGGAAGGAGCGTTCTAGATTCTTGAATTTTATAGAAATAAGTAATCAGGAAGATGATAGTCCCTCAAACAGGGAGGTCTCCTTATGTGTCTCGAGCCATAATAAGCTTTCTTTGATATGCCAGGTCTCTTTTCCCCTTGTGAAGATTGATGGGGAGAATTTCATGGCTTCAGGGCCACGTTGGCATACGTTTCTTCTCTTTTATGTGATTGGTTAGCTGTTGCTGCCTAGAAAGCTGTGTTAGGAAGAACACTGAGGCTATATTTAGGCTCAGGGGGAAAGGGTTTCTGTGTTTGATTAGTACTGTCTGTCGTCGGCACCAGCGTGGAGAATTATCAATGACGTACCAGCCATTTGCCATCCCTACTATGGGTCAGTGGGTAAAAGGAATAGCCAGACTGGGGGAGACCAGAGGCCACCCAGGCACAGTGAGAGGTAACCGGGTTACAGGTGAGGGCTGTGAACGTCCCAGCACCATCAACCAGCATGAAAGTTTCTTCCCGGCACCAGTGCTGGGTCCTAGCTAACCGCTAGCACAACTCTTGTCTTTGACTGACATGTTTCCTAAATGAGTAGACTTCAGAACAAGCAGTGTCATTGTTCATCAAGAGTCAAGTCGTTGGCTACCTAAAGACATCAGCTTGCCCCAAAGTCTTCGGTTTCTGCCGCATAGCCTGGTCAGGAAGAAAGAATACATCTTTGTATGAGTCCATAAACTCTCTTCTGTTTTACACCCCATGAGCTGCTGCTTCTCCCACATAATAAGAATATGGGGGTCAGTCTTCGGCAGTCTAAATTTAGATAGGATCTGCTGGGAGGAGGTGAGCTCCCTGTTGTAGGAAGGGTACAAACAGAGCTCAATGACCACACAGCAAGGATAAGTTTCAGGGGCTGACTGGGATTTTTCATTGGATGTCCTTTAATTTTCCTTCCAACACTGACAGTGTTTTAATCCATGATTTTTTGAAGTTTGTTTTTCATTCAGCAAACCATATGGGGTACCTGCTTTGGGCTAGGCTCTGTGCTAAATGTCAGGGCTAAAGATACAGGCCCTGCCCTTGAGTTGTCCGTAGCTTACCGGAGGAGACAGGTTTGTTATCAGTGAACTGAGGCCACTCGGGGGCTGTGGGAATACCCAACGCCAAGAGCACTAGGGGAGGCTCGCTGGGAAGGGTGATGATGGAGGCAGTCAGAGTCAACCAGCAGTAAACTTGCAGAGAGCAGATCTCAAGGGAAGTTTCAGACTTGAGCGAGGACAGTGCGGTGGTAAGGCCATTTTCTGTGTTGGAAGCATTTGAAGGGCGCCAGAGCTAATGACAGAGGGTTTGGTCAGATCGGGAGGATCACCTTGGAGGCCAAGTTACAAACCTTCCTAGTGGGGAGCCATTGGAGGGTTTTAAGCAGTGGCAGGATATTGTCAGACTTTTATTTTAGAAAGGGAAGTGTAGGGGAAAGAAGGATAAGCCCTATTGCAATAAACAGGTCAGGAGAAGCCAAGGGCCTCAGCTGGGATGGTTGTAGTACATGTAGGTGGAGAGGACGGGTGGTAGGTCAATTTAGGAAAATCTGTGTCTCCTGTTACAAGTGGTCAGTCCACTGATAGTTGTCCTTGCTCAGAATAAACACATCCTTCTGATAAAACCCTCTCTCTGCAGAAACATAAAGTCTGGATAGATTGCATATCCAAGGACCAGGTAGACGGGCAAGACTGGGGTGTTCCCTTGGTTCCCTGAAGACTCAGAACTTATAACCAGCCTCTGACTGCCCTGGATTCCATTCCCAGCTGTGCCACCTAGCCGCTGTTCGCCCTTGGGCAACTCGCTTCTCTTTCTGAGCCTTGAGTTCCTAATCTGGAAAATAGGCACAAGCCATTATGTTAACAGGATGTGTGTGAGGCTGGAGTAAGCCAATGCGGGTGAACCCATCACAGGTGCGAGGCCCAGCCTCACCTGTCCTCAGGGCTGGGGTGGCAGCCTGGGGCTCGGTCTCCTCCAGTTGCTGGGGGCAAGGGACGGGTGTCTTGTTGCGTGGCCATATCACAGGCTGTGATGACTAACTTGGAAGGAACTATCACTTATTAAATATCAAATTAATTGTCTCAGCCGAGCACAAATATCCTTAACAAAGACTTTTCCAGCAGACCAACTGATCTAATCAACAGGCACAAGCACAGATATTTAATTAGATTTTTGATGAAAAATTGTGTTTAATTTCAAGTATAATCAATTATTAATTACTGTAATGAGTGAGTCTGACTGGGTTTACTAATTAACTCATTTAAAAATTATGAATAACCTTTTCATTTGTAATTATTTTCTACATCCTATCATGCTGCAGATAAGAATTATATCACTTCAGCAGCACCAAGGGAGGCGAAAACAGGGAGAGAAAGAATTGTTCTTTCTCTGCTCTCTGCTCAGGGCTGCCATATGTGAAGGGAACCCTGACAGATCCATTTGACATTTGGTTTTAGTTCGAAAGCTCCTGTTCATTTGCAGAGATATCTGCAGTTACTTTCATAGAAAGAGAGAGAAATCACAGCTAACACTTGCCACCCACAAGGGCTGCAGGGCCTGGGGCAAGGCCTCTGGGCCTTCCTCCCTCCCAGGGGTGTTACTTGGCTACTCTAGTTTGGCGGGAGGTAATCTTGGAATGACCCTTAAGAATCCTGGGGCATCCCATCAGAGATAAGATGTATATTTTTGTCTTCAAAGGACACCTGTTCAGAGAGGTATCTGTTGACCATGAGTGCCTTGCTTTACTGGCCCATTCTTCCCATGAAGGTCTTTGAGTATTTGAATACTCTGCCATCTCTTTTCTAAAGACAATAAGTCTGTTTATAGAACAAAATAGAGAGCGTGATACGGAGGGAAGATTAGTTAAAAGTTTGAACCATGAAACTGTACGGCCCCAGCAATGATGCTTTATTTTATAGCAGCTAATTGTTTTTAAAATATTTTCACCACAAAAGGCAGTATAGTGTAGTGTCATAAAGATAACAGGGGCCACTTTTGTCATTGATAATGAGAGCCCTCAGCTTGGATTGTGTACTGCCCACACGTACCTCCTGTTCCAGCACTTTGCCTGTGTTTTCTCGTTGAAACCTCCAAGGATCCTTGAATTCTTCTCCCCAGTTTACAGAGGAGGACACTGAGACCCAGTGAGCTAGAGTAAACCACCTCCCTCACCTGGTAAATGGCAGGACTGTGGTCTCCCCAGCCCTTGGCACTCAATTTTTTTCTTTCAAGTTAACGATCTTAAACTGTATGTGCCGACTTTGCCATTGCAGTAGTTGGTATTTTGAGTTTTTGCTGAGTGCTTGGTATTGGTCCAAGCCCATTATGTCATCTCTCTGAACATGCACAACAATTCTGTGAGTAGATTTTATTTTCTGTATTTTCTAGCAGGGGAAACTAAAGCTCATAGAAGTTAACAACTAGCCAGGGTCACAAAACCAGCAAAGGACTTAGGATTTTAAAGGCCACACTCTCAGCCACTATGATGTAGCTTCAGGGTTTGAACAGATGGTGTAGAATCCAAAGGTCCTGCTCATGCCTAGCTTCATCACTTGATGAAAACAGTATAAATTCGGGCAAGTTGCTTAACTTCTCTAAGCTCAGTTTCCATTCAGGTTCCTATAGTGGGCGTGGCTGGAATGATTACCCCATTTTACACAGGAGGAATTTGTAGCAGTGTGGTTGAGAGCATGGGTTCTGAAATCGGGCTGCCTGCTTTCAAACCTCAGCCCTGCTACTTACTTCAGGCTCGTCTATTTAACCTCTATGAGCCTCAGTTTAACCACCTGAAAAATAAGGGCAATAATAGCAGCTACTTCACAGGGTCGTTGCAAAATTCCAGTAAGATATTTTGCATAAGGGTGCCTGGGTGGCTCAGTTGGTTAAGTGTCTAACTCTTGGTTTTGGCCCAGGTCTGATCTCAGGGTCATGAGATCAAGCCCCATGTCGGGCTCCATGCTGAGCGTGGAGTCTGCTTGAGTTTCTCTCCCTCTCCCTTTGCCCCTTCCCTCACTCTCCCTCTCAAATGAATAAATATATAAATCCTCAAAAAAAAAAAGATAATTTGCATGAAATAGCTAGGCTACTGCCTAGTACTATTAGCACTCAGTAAAAATTATATATGATTATTATTATAATTGATAGTATTATTAGTACAGTTAGCATCACATCCAGAAGAGAATTTGTATGTCTTGGCTGAGAACTTGGACCAGCCTTGTCTCAGTGCGGTGCCTCCAGGCTTGCCAGCCTATGTTCGCCACAAGGGCAGCTGACAGAAGAACCAGGGGGACCTGTCAGAAAACATTTGTAGGGATGTCTTGCTGTTCCAGGGAAGCAGCCACATGAAGAATCATTACCAAAAAGGGCCTCACATCATGTTTTTAACTAGGACAAAAGTTGATTCTTGCTTCCCTGACAGTTGCCTCTATGCAGCTAAAACTGACAGGCTCCCTGGCGTTCTGGGTCCCCACATGAAAAGCAGACCCTGAGCACCGCCAAAGAGCTGAGGATTCACGTCTCAAGGACCCTCCAAGCACCAGTCTTGCCAGAGAGGCCTTTGGAATAGGAGACGAAAAGGGCTTACTAAAGATACAAAGAGCAGGCCTCGCTTTCCACTGAAAGGGAGACCAGAGATAACCCTGGGATGGTATCTCCTTCTTAGGTCCTGTCCCCTGTAGGAAAGGGGAACCATTCCCCGTGATTCCTCGGGGGCAGCAGGCTGTTCTGATGGAAAGAGAGGACTGGACGCAGCCGGAAGCTCTGCCTCTTGCCAGCTGTGTGGAGCCCTGGCCTCCTCATCTGCATGATGGGGGAGTCATAGGGCTTCCTTCATGAGGCTGTGGTGCAGGGTAAATGAGCTAACTCCAAAAACACACAAGGCATGCAACATAGGAAGGGTCACGTGCTGGTGGCCTTGGGAGGATTTGCTGGCCTTCCTTGGACCACAGTCACCTCAGCCCAGGATGTGGTGGGAGTGTGATCCCATCAGGCCCCTGCCAGGCCACAGATGCTGCCTGGAGGAAACCGAACCAGGACACGAAGGGTGAAGTCGCAGACCTGGCTGCCCGGCCTCTGCGTAGCTACTGCTACAACTTGCTCAACAGCGATGAGGGATTTTTTTTTTTTTTTTTTTTTTTAAGTACGTCGCATTTTCACCTCCCCCAGCAGCTGGCTTTGGATTGGGAGAAAGAAAAAAATCAGGACCTCTGGTTGAAGTGGTGAGAGTTTTAGTGAGAACGTCACTCAGTTGAATTGCCTTACATAAGGCAGCTATCAGAGACTGCCACTTCCTGCAGTCTCACGGTTCTTGGTCTGGAAGAGCCTGGGTCACCCCGTTCTGGAGCTTAGCTGGCTGGTGTTGATGGAGGCGGGCCAGACCGTTGAGTGTGGGCTCCCTCCCAGGTCTCCACCCTCTGGCAAGGTGGTAAAATAGGTCAAGGGTCTTCTGGGCAGAAGAACGACATAGGTGAAAGCATGATAACAGAAATGGGCGTTGCATGTCCGGAGGTTCAGGTGTGGGTGAAAGGGACATGAAATGAGCAGAGAAAAGATTAGAACTAGAAGCTAGGGTGACCGTACCCCCTTAGCCCCCCATCCCCCGCCTCTGGTTCAGCACGTGCGTTGGCCTCCCAGGTGCCGTCTGCTTCAGAAGCACACGCCTGTTGCACTGGGTGCCTGGGTGTTGTTAGTGAGAAATAGGGTTCATTTTCTCTCCTTTCTCTTCGACTTCCCATCAGGCCCTTTGGGTAGAAGCCATAGATTTAGCTTTATAGCCCAAAGAATGGGGAATGGAGATGATTGAACTTGATCTTTTAGGGGGAGGAAAAAGTGATAAAGATACAGGATCCTGTATTAAAGCTTTTCTCTCCAAGATTGATTCCGTCATGCTGCTCAGTGGGAATTGCTAATAGCAAGATATATATAGATTGTTCTCTTTATAACAGAGCCCAGACAGATATCCTCCAATGCCCCAAAAGGAGGACTTGAGGAGCCTGGCATGGCTGGCTGCCATGGCCTAAAGTGCCGCTGTGCAGAGGAAGGGGCTGACGTGCTTCATGGTGCTGGTGGGGCCAGAAGCAGGCCCTCAGGGTGAAGAACATGGGAAGGCCAATTTGGGCTCTGTGGGAGAAGGCTTTTCTAACAAGACTGCTGCCCGCATGGAGTGGGGTCTGCTTGTGTCTGCTGTGGGAGGAGCAAGGGTAGGTGCCCAGACTCTACAAGCCTAGTGGACCTTGTCCGGATTGACCTTCTGCCATGACTTTGCTGTACCACGTGGGCAAGGACTCGGCCTCCTCAAGATGACTTTCCTCGTCTGTAAAACAGGAATAAACAAGCAAGCAAAAGACTAGCCGAAGTGATAAAGGCATTTGACATATTTCCACGTGGCATGAAAAAATTTTCCAACTTTGCAGACCTTGCTCTCTTCCCACCTCCCCCACTACCCCGCCGATCTCCTCCCACTGGTAAAACCAGACAGCACCTAGGGCTCGGCAAAGCCCATTGATCCAGACCGTGTAGCTCAGCCTCCCAGGCACGGAGCAGGGTGGAGAAGGAGAGCAGGTCTGAAGGCAAGTAGATGACATCAGTCTCCCCACATTTCCTATTTCCGCTCGCGAGCAATATTCAGGGCTCCAACCATACTCCTAGGAGCTCAAGAGCCCAAACCTCACTCAGCCACCGGGCCCTGCCTGCTTATGTTCAAAATCAGATTTACTGAGATAAAATCAGATTTACTGAGATAAAATTTACACCCAGAAAATTAACACTTTTGAGGTGTACCATTCGATGAATTCTGACAGATGTGTAGACTTGCGTGACCCCCACCATAGTCAAACACAGACCATTTCCCACACCCCAAAGGGTTCCCTTATGTCCCTTTTGCAGCCTCTGGCAAACACCTGTTCCCCATTGGGTAGTTTTAGGTACTGTTTTTCCGAGACGTAGTAAAGAAGTGATTTACTTACTGGATTCAGAATCAAACTCTAAGATATTGAAAGGTTGAGAAAACTGTAAGATGGAATACAGAATTTAAGAGAGTGGGGCAAACTGCGGACACTTTCTAGGGCTTCCTGTGTGGTACTTGATCTTCTTGAAGGATAGCAGTGAAAGGCCTCCGTGAGCCAGAAGGAACTCTCAGGTTGATGTCCTTCTGCCATTTTTGTGGACCACTTTTTTCCTGCACACGTTTCTAAGTATTTACGCAGTCCTCATTCTTGTCAAGTCGAAGAGCTCCATCATATTTGTGCCGTTACTATATCATCGTATTCCTACTGTTTCCAACTGTTTGCAATTTTAAATAGTGCTTCCTTGCATGTCTTTGTGCCTCCTTCTCTGTTTGTTGTTCTTTCAATTATTTTGTTCCAAAAGCAGGATTTCCGGGTCACAAGGGGTGCACAGGTTAAAGTTCTTGTTCCTCACTCCTAGGGGCTCCTAGGGGCTCAGAAGGGTAGTTTCCGTGCGGGGCTTTGTGCCTGACCTTGGGTAAGCTGGTTTGGGGATGAGGTAAGGGAGGTTACAGGTGGTTCTGAGATGCAGATAAGCTACAAGAGTCTTCATTTCTGGAGGGATTTCCACCCCCTTTCTTTCTGTCAGTTCCTTTTGAAGAGCTGAGCTCACATGTTCCTTCCTCAGCAAAGTTCTTGAACCCCCACCCCAAGCCAGGACCCCAGTTATGTGCTGAGAGCACTCATGGTGCTCCCCACAAGCGCAGCTGACCATTGTGTCATGGATCGGCTTGTGCCTGCCCCACTGTTAGAGCATAAGCTTCATGAGGGCAGAAACTATTTCTGTTTTGCTCACTGCTACAGCCGCCATTTGTTGTACAGGGTCAATGTGATGTAGCATGTGTTCAGCAAAAGTCTGTTGAAGGAGAGAAAGCAGGGGGAAGGTGTCTGGGTCAGAGCCTAACCACTGTTACAAGGCTTGGAGTGGAGGGAAAGAAAAAGATAAGCCTAGGGGCGTATGTATATGCAGGGAACAGTGAGGGAAGGCCTAGAGGCAGGGAGAGCTTGTGAGGTGGAAAATGGCTACCGGCAGCTGAGCAGGGAGCACCAGAGTCCGTGTGGGGCGCACGCCTGGCCCTGGCCCTCATCTGTTCCTGGCTTCCTCCCTGGGGATGTCGACAGGAGGCTGGCTGTTGGAGGGATGCTATTTACCAGTCAGGTACCAGGTTCTTCCTGGTTAGTGAAATCTTCCCCTTACCCCGGCAAAAAAGATGTATTGGATTTTAGGGGCCAGGCAGTCCCGAGTTGGGAAATGTTGTCTCAGAAAAGAACTGAGTTGACTAGCATAATCCTGTTTCATAACAACAGCAGCTCCTGCAGAGATGGCACAACTCTCACTCTCCCAGGGCTCTCAGCCCTGGCCTGGTGGGCAGAAGTAGCCCCTGCCCTGCATCCAGGGTCCTCCATCTGTACCTTCAACCCGGGATCATGGGCAAGGAGTCCATCTTACAAGAGTTACAGATTTGTAGCATCCTTGGAAAGGGTTTGTCCCCCCCCCCCCAACATCCTTGTCTTTATTCTAGACTAATTGCTGTGAAATAGCATAATGTAATTGTACTTAGGTGTGCAGAGAAAGCATGCAGGGTCTCCCCGGTGGCTGTTCTTGCACTGCCATAAATATAGGGCTTGTGGAGAGGAGGAGGGTACCATCAGGGCTGTGCTTAGGGCTGCAGGCCCAGGATCCCAGTGGGGATGCCAAGAAGCAGCTCTTCATTGCAGGGAAGAGGGAGGAGGGCAGGAGGCGAGGAGAGATGGTTGTAAGCAGCACAGTATTTTTTCTTCCTCCTATCAGTAAAACAACAAAATCACAGCTAAACAGCTTCATCCTTTAAAGACAGCAATACCATCAGTAGCAAGAGCACAGACTCTGCACAGAGTGAGGCCTGCATGCCAGCCATGGCCCACGCAAGTTTTTTAATCCCTCTGAATCTTGATTTTTCTCCTTGGTGAAAGGAAAAAAAAATCCATTAATATCTAAGCAGTGCTTTGAGCATTAAGTGAGAAGCCCTCTGCAGAGGGTCCAGACCGTGGGTGGCCCATAGTAGGTGTTCAGTTAATGCCATTCTCACCCTCCTGGGCAGCCAGAACACCCAGAGGTTTTAAACCCTCTCACGTTCAGCCACCAAGGGCCATCCATGGTGGCAGGGATTTCAGGTAATCTGAGATGAAGAAGAAAGCGCTTCCGTGAGCTCAGGTTTGAGATGGTGGAGAGTGTTCATGGAGCCTGTCTGCCGGGTTCTGTCCCCGGCTGTGAGGGACAGATAAAGCCAGATAAGCTGGCATCACTGCCTGGAGTCATCCTGAGTTTCATGGAGAGCCAGATGTGTAAGGAGCTGATGGCAGTCCTAGACAGATGATAAAAGCATGTTACTGGAGTTTGAGCCTGGTCCCTGTGGGAGCCCGAAGGAAAGAGCAATTCATTCTAAACAAGAAGATCAGATAAAATTTCCCCAAGGCATTGAGTCTTGTAAATCAAGTAAGATATTGAAAGGGAAGCTACGAATGGCTTTCTAGAAGCTGGAACAGCCTCCCCAAAGGTAGAGGATGGGAGATGGAAGTGTGGGCTATTTGGGGCCCCTGTGTCTGAAGACTCTGTATTAAGATGTCCATTGGAGCATTTGACCCACCTGCTGGCCTCGGTCTCTGCTTCACCCACGGCTCCTGAGTGTGGAAGCCCAGAAACCACAGTGATGATAGGACACCAGCTATCTTCCCACTTAGAAGAGAGGCTGCACGAGGCCACTACATGGTAACCTTCCCATGAGGCTGTCCAGCCCACAGATCCAGCACGGTCCAACAGTCTGCATGCTGCATGGAATTCCTAACTGCATTTCCTTGTCCAGCAAGCCTGGATGTGGAAAATGAGGCTGGCTGCCAGTAAAAAGCTTGTCTAGCTGCAAAGATGGGTGAGAGAACTGGGCCTAGAAGCCAGATTTTTCCGGTTCCAAGTCCTACATTCCTTCTGTAGACCATGCTGCCTCTCAGAACCCGCCCCCGTCCTCCTCTACCACTGTGTTGCACACCTGTGGCTCAGAGAAAAAACGGGGCCTCTGCCATGCTGGCGATGGCTATCTTCTGCCCATGCTCCCAGCTCTCCTCCCGCAGCCTAACCCCATGTACTTGTCCTGTGTGCCAGGCACGTTCTGAGTGGTACATGCATTTTCCCACTGGATCTTCTCAACAGCCTTACTTACCCAACACGTATTTCTCAAGTGCCAACCATGCATGAGGTACCATCCTGTTTTTATTTCCATTTTATAGACAAGAAATGGATGCCCAAGTGGGTTTAAGTCATTTGTCCAAAGCTATGTCACTGGTGAGAGAAGGAGCCAGGGTTTGCCCCCAGAGCCCGCCATCTTCCCACTGTACTCTTGGATTCCTGCAGCTGGGGTGGCGCTGGGATGGTGCACCTGATCAGAACTGCTAAGAGGAGGCAGAGAGCACCTTACTGAACAGAGAAGTGAACCTGCTTTCTTACAGAAGAAGAAGTAATGTCCTATGCCATGCCCTGTGCCAGGATTGCCATGTACCCATGGCACTGAGTGGCTCTGTGACTTGGACCAACATGCTTCAGGACCAGAGAGACCAGGGGCCCAGGTGAAATCAGGGTATCTCAGTATGCATCGCTCCCGGAGCCCCAGCCTTTTGCGTTGTATGATCCCTCTGTGCTCCAGGCTTCGTCTGGCATGAGTCAGTTACCACTGATGTTACATTTCATTGTGCAGGAAGCCCTTCCTGCTGGTGGATGGCAGGCAGCTAGATTTCTCGTCCTTTCCAGCATAGAGTTAGATTTTGTTCACAGTCTCCAGTGAGGAAGGAGAAAAAAAGGCCAATGTCATTAATAAATGTGGCCTCCATTTCTTCCCGTTGTCCTAAGTGTTAGCAGCTGGGCCCCTGTGGAACTCTATGGCAAGACCTAGTTGTGGGGCTCCTGTGTGCATCTCTGGGTATGTGGGAACGCCCATTACTCCACCTGAACATGCACGTGGAACTGGTATTTGAGGGGAGATGGGGTGGACTGTGGCAGAGATTCAATGAGAACTTTAGGAGAAGGAGCATTTTTTGACAGTTTTCAGAAACTGGAAACTCCGTTTTGCAACTTGCCGACCTCTAACTTTGTGTAGCACATGAAGTCCATTGCATAGCACTGCTCATGCCCCTGACTGTGTAGGTCTGGGGCTGTGCCGGGTGTTTCACAGACACGTCTTTGCATTAGTCCATGTTTTAAACGTTCAGCGTTCTTTCTTTCATTAACTTTTAAGGATTGTGATTAGAATGCCTTGTGCTTCTGGTACCCTTTCTAAACTGTTAAGAACTTTCATCAAATTCTTACAAGAGCCCAGAAAATGGCTTTGTATTATTTCCATTTCTGCAGATGAAAACACTGCAGACCAGAGTGGTTAAGTGACTTACCAGCTGGTGCACAGAGCTGGGAGGCACAGGTGGACAGCAGAGCTGGCCAGGGACAGGTAACATGTGGACACACACTATCAGGGCAGTGTGCAGGGGAGAGGTCCTGCAATCATGTTAAGGGCTCTAGGCTGGGGAAGAGAGAGCAGACGTCATCTTTGGCTCAGGAAAATGGTGAAAATCCACACGGAAGAAGGTGACATTTAAAGTGGGCCTTGAAGGATGGGAGAAAGTTTTCTTTTTTTTTAAATAGAGAGGGCAGTGGCCATTTCCACGCAGAGTCCTTGCACCAGCAAAAGCCTGGAGGCTGGTGTGTTCCAGGTGTGTATCCAGGGATAGGAGAACTCACACAGACCCAGTGTCCTGAGCAGAGAGAAGTGAGGAATGTCAGATACCGTGCTCAACAAACACATAATATGCTCTTGGAAAATTGTGTCTGTTTCGAGGAGATACTACCTCAAGTTTCCGTCCTCAGGAAAATAGTGCCAGCAAAACTGAAGCAGTAAGACTGGTCCATCTAAAGAGATTTGCCCTTTTCCCCCAATTTTTATCATTTCTGCAGTTGTACAGCTCATTGGAAAAGCAGCACGCGTGCAAAGTGGTTAGGGACAGAGTCCAGGCACTCTGGATTGGACTCCTATCGGAGGTTATTCTCCACCTCTTATTCACTGTGTGATCTGGGGCAAGTTATGGAACCTCTTTTCGTCTTGGAGATTAGGGTAATAACTCTACCTTCCTTGGGGATTTGTGCACGGATTGAACGATAGTGTGTTTATGGAGCACATGGTGTGGTGCTTGGCACAGAATCGCCTTCAGAGAACAACAGTAGCTATTTTTCACTTGGCCACCACCATCACCCCGGCACCCAGAACACTGTGATGCCTTAACCTTCCTGATGGAAGGGCTGAGCCAAACCAGAGGTCTGTGTCTGCCAGAGAGGGAAGGAGGGAACTGATGCATATTGAGCGCCTTGCTGTGTGCATGCAGGGGCAGAGAAGCAGGAGAATGTGGTGTGGCCACCACATTCAGTGGCCCAAGAGCCAGAAAACGCCTAGCTGTGGGGCAGGAGACTGCGACACTCTGGGGAGTCAAACAGGGACACCACACTATTTTGTGAGATTTTAAAATGCTCTTGCAAAATGCTCCTCATTATAAAGAAATACTATCCCAAGTTACAAATCCGGGTGGCAGGCTCCACGTTAAGCTGTCCACCCTCATTTCTCTTACTGAAGTGAATGTTCCAGGGGGAAACGACCAATCCTAACAGTATATACACAAATTAAAACTCCATTTAGAGGTACAGTGGGGACCTCCTCCTAATTGACTTTGATCATAGGGGGAAAAAAATCAGTTCACACAGTTGGTATGCCAGAGAAGATCAGGAATGGGAGAGTGGGAGGGTTGCTCTGCAGAGCCCTGTCACACTAAGTCCTACTAGCAATGGAAATGGAGCCTGGAGACAGGACTTTCCACCTCCCATTGCTTCTAGCATCAGCCAAACCCATGTTTTCCTCCTGGGACAGTTGGCTATGAGAAGGAAGGCATGGGATGGCTTCTGCATGAGAAGTGAGTCCTTTGCTAAATGGAGTCACCTTCATACAGAGGGGCTTTAGATGGCTTTGTGAATAGTGTTGATACGTCCTCAGGTGCAAGTGCCACCAAGACAGGAATCCGAGGGGAGCTTTCCGCCAGCCTTTACCCCCTCTTGGGAATGGCAGGCACTTCCCCAAGTCTGGCGCTGTTCTGCTAGGACAGGGCCAGCTGCTCACCCCAGCAGAGCAGTTTGAAGAGGCTGGCAGTACCCAAGGTGTCTTCCATCCGTGGATCATCCATGAGGCCTGGAGAACAAAGGGCAGCTGGTGGGTGTTTTCCTGGGTTCCAGCACCTCCTTGGCCGTTCCCTCTGTTGGCAGGGATTTAATCAAAAACTCCATGTTTATTCTGATCAGGGCTAACAGGAAACCTGGCCCGTGCTCTCCTGACAGTAGTCCGAGAAGAACTCAGGATTTGGTTTGGGTTCTTAGTGCTGCCATGATGACTGGTATGATCATGATAATTCTGAGATACAAGATGAGACTGGTGTCTACTTTGTTACTGTGCTTTGAGGTGCCTAATCTATAAAATGGAGTTAGTAGTAATATCTTTCTTAAAAAGTTTGTGAGATTAAATGATACCACAAATGTCAATCTTCCAGCATTATGTCATGCACATGGTACGATTTTAATACTTCGGAGCTGTTAGTGTTTTAATGATAATCCTAGCTGTGTCTGCCCACTTCCTTTTCTCCCTCTTGTCTTCACTCCCATGGGCCTGGTGCTGAGGGGCAGAAATGAAAGGAATAATCCTTGCCCTGAAGGGAAGGCCTCATGGTGGCCTGACGTAACATGTCCCGTGGGCTCACTCCCTTTACTTCAGGCTCGAGGAAACAACCCTGTTAATCTGGGAGTGCAGCACCTGATGGAAGAGCAGGCTTTGAGCATGACTTTTCTGCATTTAGTGGGAAGAGCTCTGAACCCAAAAGCTGGAGAGTTGGGCTCAGTGCAGTCCCAGGCTCTGCCCAGATGCTCAAGGCAAGTCTGGGTCTTCTCTGTGCAGTGAGTGGGGCACAGCTCCCTGTGACTGTAACTTCCGTCTTTGCAACACCCCCCAACACTGGAGCAAAAACTCAACTTCTCAGCTCCCTTGAGAAATATCCTTATGTCCCTTTTGCAGAGCAAACCTTACTATATAGTTACAGTGACGATGATGATGATGACGATGAAAATGATAGGGACAAAGAGGTTCGTCTATTTGAGAAAATACCAAGCACCATAATCTCATACACTATCTTCACAACTCCTGGAGCTCAGTATTATTGTCACCATCTGAAAGATGAGGAAACGGAGGCCCAGAAGAGTTAATTCACCATCAGCCAAGTCCCATCACTGAGAAGACAAGAACCAGAGAAAGAGCACAGGGCCGTCCGGCGGCAAAGCTGGTGTTCCTCCCCACTGCACCTGGGAGTAGGGTAGGGAGAGGCTGAGTAACCGGGCAGAGGTAGTCCAAGGGTCAGTGGAGGTGACGTGCCCCTAAATCAGTTATGTTTAGTAGAGGTCTTAGTAGAGCCTGTGGGCTGAAAGGTGCGCAGGAAAGACAGCTTTCTTACTCTCTTACTGCTATCATACCAGTTTATTCGGTACAAATAAGATTCCAGCTCTGGTTCCCCCATGACTTGCCATGTTAACGGTTTCTAGGGCCCTCCAGTTATGTCACTGTTTCTCCTCTGCGTTGACGGTGGGAGTGCCTGTCTCCCTCTTCTGAGGCCAGCTGTGTTTGAACCCCTTACCCCCCTTTGGTTTACAGAAATATTGAGCAGCTGCCAGCAAGCCCTTCCCCACAGCACTGCATGGTGCAGAAAAATGTTTACCTGCACCGGAGTCCATTCTCCGGAAAACACTTAATTTGGGGGTGAGAGACAGTAACCCTGATTGTTGCAGTCAGGGGGATCCAGAGACAGGAAGAAAAGCAATATATTTACTTGATTTAAAATTAGTCCCACGTAGTCACCAGTGGGATCCTGTCAGGTTACTTTATAGCGACTCTGCTTTTAAAAACTATTTTATGCATTGGACAAATATCTCTGGTTCCTGTGGCCAAAGTCTGTCAGCTAATGGAAGCATGATAGCAAAGGGCCCTCGGTGTAAAGAAATTCGCAGTTGGCATGGAAAGGGCATTAGAAGGAATATACAGAAAGAAGAAAAAGGTGGTACAACAGCTGGCTTCAACAGATCTTCCCGCAGATACAGCAGTTCGGAAAATCAGTGTAGCAAAATGACAAAGGTGATGACAGATGCCATTTACTGAGCTCCTACTGTGTGCCTGGCAAAATACATGCATTATTTCATTTAATCCTTTGAGACAGATCCTACTAGCTTCGTTTAGCTGTGGAGGAAACAGAGACCCAGAGAGGTGAAATAATTTGCGCAAGGTCATGAAACCAGTAAACGACCCAGCTGTGAGTGCTCTGGGGAGACCCAAAGTTGAACCAGCACGTACGCAGCTTTGACTGTGGGCATCAGCCATGCCTCCGGTAGTCAGGATGTGGAAGGACAGGGGCCCCAGGCTTTGTCCCTGAGAAGAACCCCTTTTTACAAGCTGTCTCAGACAAGCAAACCTGGCTATGCTGTCAGCAGGGGCTTTGCCTTGAATTATCTTTAACTGTAACTTAGCTTCAGGCATTGTAACTCACTAGCAGTGCTGTTGTATCAAGAGGAGAGCCTGGACTTGAGAATCAGTCAGATCTGGGTTCGCATATTTTATCACTTCCCATCTGGAAAGTGTCTTTGGCCAAGTCTTGCAGCCTCTCTGAGCCTCCAGTTTTGTCATCAGAAGATGAGAATAATAGTAATTTTCTCAGGGTTTATATCAGGATTGGATGAAATAACATATGTAATTCCCCATACTTAAGCGTCTGACACCTGGCATGTCCTCAAAAGGGGGATCTCCTCCCCGGGTTCTGTCACCCTTCCTTTCTACCTGTTCCTCCTGAGACTGCATTGTAGAATTTCCCTTTAAGATAAGACAGCATTAAAGTGAGTTTGGAAGCGAGGGAAGAAAATTTGTCCATAATCCTACCATTATAATTCAAAGTCTGATGTCATTTTAACGTATGTCTCTCCAGATTGCTTATATGCATATCTGGTTTTGCAGAGATGCAGTCAGCAAAAAGTCCTGCCTCTTTTTTCTTCATGTTCTGTCACCAGCATTTGCCCTCACTGTTGCTGGTCATTGTCATTTTTGTATAATGATTGCATTGCGTTCCAACTGGTACCTGTAGTATAATTCAGCTAAGTCATTCTATTTTCACACATCTAGCTTGCTTCCAAATTTTCAGCTCTTGCCTAGCACTGTGCAGCCCCGTGTATTGAACCTCTGGGTTTGGAACTTGTGCATGTTTTGGCTCTGTAGCAGAATGAGGTCTGGGACCTGGAGAATGAAACTCTGCCCCCTTATTGCTGCAGTTCTTTCTGTTTTTTTTTTTGTTTTGTTTTGTTTTCCCCATTAGAGGACCATCGTCAAAGAACACCCATGACTTAGATTTTACAGAAATGACATTATTAATTTAAAAAAAAAAAAAACAAAGACCAAAAAGTACTGAACACTAATCTAAAACAGAAAAGTGGGGAGCCACATCTCTGGGTCAGTTCCTACCACCTTTTGAAACCAGAAACGCCAGTTGAATCAACAGTTCCTTGTGGTTATAACCCTCTCTAGTCACTACCGGGAGCTGCTAATTTACTGATGCAAGTGGGTTCGTGCATTAGATTTTTGGAAGGAAGGGAAGCGTGCACCGTGACAGGGAAACTCTGCTATACTTACATTGGCAACTCCTGCATAATGACTTTGTTAATTGCCTCTTGCTGGCTGGGTGTTGGGGCGGGGGGGGGGGCAGGAGGCAGCTTCCGTGTCTGAACATCTATTGAGCATTTGTCTTAAAAATGTCAGGATGGAGCTTGCACTTTCTCAGCCATCGCTTATGTCTTGCTGGGCAGGAAAAGGCGACTGGAAAATGTCAACCCTGGGATCAGATTGACCAGAGCTGAGGGAATAAGAAACTTCCCCCACCCTATCTGTTGGCTTTCAGAAATCATTAACATTTCAGTGTGGGTGATCCTGTGAACCCGCTACCTTTCCACAGCCTTCTTCTGAACTCTTTAGCATCTTTTCACCTTTTCGTGGAATTACAAAGTAGTTTAAAGGGAAACCAGTATCAGCTTTCTTATTTAGGTCACTTTCAGCATACTTGAGAGTTTTGCACAAACAATTATAAATACAAACCACAAAGTGTAGTTTCGATAATCCTGGGAAATGCATTGGTAGTGAGTGGTTACTGTCAGTTCCTCAGGAAACAGGGAAAATGACCATTACAGCTTCTGTTTGTCAGTGGTCTGGTTCACCCCTGGAGCAGACTGGAGAAAGCCATTCATACTTAGCATTTTTTGGATCCATGGCTGTTCACTTAAAATCATGGAGACGGCATGCCTTCACTGCCTGTGCAACTTTAGATTCAGGTAGCTGGGGGCCGAGAAATAGTTATTATCACCAGTGGTCCCTCCAGACATTAATTTCAGCCATTTTTGAGGTGGCTTTTTTTTGTTGTGGTCGTGGTGGTTTTTTAGTTTTGTTTTTTGTTTTAATTTGGTTTGGTGTTTTGCTGGCGGCTCTATGTTGCCCATATTTTATCTTATATTTAAAGTAAAACAGTGGAAAAGAGGAAACTTCAGTTGGGAACGCAGGCTCCTGACTTTGAAACTAGTCTCAGATGTATACTAGCTGCTGTGCTCATATCCGTGACTCCTGCCTAATGACTTTGTTAATCACCTCCTGCTGGCTGGGTGCTGGGGGTGGGGGGCGGCTTCCGTGTCTGAACACCTATTGGGCATTTTTTCTTAAAAATGTCAGGATGGAGCTTGCACTTTCTCGGCCATCACTTATGTCTTGCTGGGCAGGAAGAGGTGACTGGTGGTGTTGGGTAACTTACTTTACCTCTCAGAGGAAATCAGAGCATGTCACTATAGCTTTAATGTTATTCCACTTTCGCCGTGTACAGTCCCCAGTAATGATTTTTCAGCCTGTCTTTACATGAGGATTAAACTGGGTAATTTAAGGCATTCGCCGTGTAGTACAAGCGGTGTCTAAATGGGTGTCTCTTGATCAGATGGGGGGCCCCAAATGTGGGGCGATGATCCGGTGGAAGCCGGTGGTGATGGCGGTGAAAGGATTCACTGGCAGCAGAACAAAGGAGCTAGAAGCTGATTGAATCCCGCAGGGGCAGGACAGCCCAGGACAGGCTGCCTACAAGAGGCAGTGGGTGAGGGCTGCATTTAAAGGGGGAAGGTGAGGTGGTATGGGGAGGGACTGCTTTCTCCCTTCTTTGGTAACTATGCCTTGTTGTAGGTAGTGCACTGGTCAGTTAGGGCCTGTGCGTATTTTGAGGTGGGTCGCCCAGTCACTCACATTCCTTTGCTCAAGGCTGTTTGCCCGAAAGTGGGGTCCACAATCCACATGCAAATGATTCCGAGTTTTGTTTTGCTATTACTGTTTTGATGGTGTTCAAGGAAAAAAGAAGAGTGGTTGCTTGAGCTTATGTGTTCCTTGGACAGTCTGTGGCTGAGCGTGTGTTCTGCCATTTAGGAAGAGGAGAGCAAAGCAAATTGTTCCTTCTCTCTTCCCCTCTGCCATACCCTGGAACTACAGAGTCTGCCAGCCAGCCCATAGTACAGTCAAGGAATTGAGGGCCCTCTTGCACAACTGTAGTTCAGACAGATCAGAGAGGAAGAGTCTCTTCTGTTGTGGCTGTAAAATGACAATTCCTAGTTGAATGTCACATATCTGTCTCCACATCATCCCACTTCTCTCTCTAAATATTACCTTTACCCCTACGTTTGGGAGCTCATTCTTGGTGGCCCCATGCTCACTTCTCTACCTACAAGCCTCCAAAACTGTTTTTGGACGATTGAGTCTTCCAAGAGAGCCCAGGTTTGCGCTGGATCCAGAACTTTGCTTTCCCAGGTGGTGAGAAGGAGCAGAGGGTACAGCCAGCCTCACAGTTGTCTGAGGCCTCTGTGATTGTGGGTAGTCGTGGCAAGGCCGAGAGGAAGCTTTGGGTCAATACCTTCCCCCAACCAACCGTGGGCTGTCCTGCCCTAATTAACTTCCCCAGGACATGAGATCTTGTGATCATGTTCACCTCTAATACTTTTTCCACTGGCTTTTCTTCCCCCTCAGCGTGTTTTTTTAAGCAAGGAGTTGGTTTTGCATCTTGTTAAAAATGAGAGAAAGCTTTGACAATAAAAATGTTTCTCTTCACAAAGCTGTGAGAGTTCTATTCATTCTGGGATTACTTAATTCTCATGACCTTTAACAAGACAGCACTTCTGCACAGTTAGATGAGATAATTGATTCTAATGGGGAAAGCAGCACTGCTCATTTAACTGCACGTATCCGAGTTGTCCTCCGTTCAAACAATTTCTCCATTACCTTTGGAGTTGCCAATATATAGATTAAAACAGTAAGAAGGTAAGCAGAAATGGGAGCTAATTCAGCCTTGGGAAGAGCAGAGTTTTCATTTCTTTCAGACAAGTGAACTTTTATTATTATTGACAACTACACAGAGATAGCCGAGAGCAGGCTGGAACACCTCATTTAGTGCCCAGGACCTAGCATATGCTCAAAACATGTCAGCTGCTCTCGTGTCATTATTATCAACGGTCTGAATAGAAAACAGTTAGCAAAGACAGCAGTCCCCGCACATATGGGCAGTTTACAAAGTGCTTTGCCGTATATGATCTCACACGACGCACTAATTCTTTGGAAGAGTTTTCTCCCCACGTCTTGGCTGCTGCTAGGCAATGGCAGTCAGGATCCCAAACCAGTTTCATCCCCTCTGGCCCAGCATACTGTCCCCTGCCCGCAGTAACCAAGGAGAAAGTGAAGAGTCTGATTCTGTCTCTGTTACAGAGCACTCCCTCCAGACGGAGTCGAGCTTGTGTGCGTTCCCTGGTGGGCTCGTGTGTGGACTATATGTCAGAAGGATGTGCTGTTCTGGTCTCCTTTACAAGGTTATTTGTGTCTTAGAGGAGGCCACAAAGTCCCTCAAGACCCCCAGCAGTGACCCCTCCCACAAACAGACCAAGCAGCCCAGGTCTGGGTCCTCCTCATAGAGCCCTCCTTACGAGCCTTGGCCGCATGTGTGGAAGGTATTGTCTTTATCGCACCGGCCTGCCTTGCTCAGTAGAGCCAGCCGCGGGGAGCCTGGGCTTCAGGCCAGAAAGACTGCAGGGGTCTGATTGTAGGGTTTGGATAGCTGCAGGTTCTAGTCTAGACTCTGCCACAAGGAGACATTTAACCCTCCCTGTGTTCATCAATGACGTTGTGTTTAACTTCTTCATCTGTAAAATGGGGTTATTAATAACTCACCCTTCAGGATTTTTGTGAGAATCAAAGGAAATACTGCATTTACTGCCCTCAGGCCAATGCCTGACATGTGACAGGCACTCAGTGAAGCATAGTTTCGTAAGCATCTTAATTAACCTTCGGAGCCTTAATGTGCACATCTGCACATTGGGTCTGGCAGGGCTGCCTTAAGGATTAGATGTGAGCTGTACAAATTTCCCAGTGCACGTCCAGGCATGCAGTCGGTCCTCAGTAAACCTAATGACTGTGGGTTTCAGATCTCTGTACATCCTTTCCCGGTTCTCCTGGCCCTCTTAGTGGATCGACCACCCCCTCCTCTGGGCCTTCTCGTCCTTCTGAGTAGATTTGGTTCTTTGTCCGTCTTTCCCTCTTGACTGTGAGCTCATGGAAGCAAGGGCTGTCTGATTATGTCCTGGTTCTCCAGAGTCAGCCATAGGTCCTGGTGTAGAGTGGTCTTCTAGAAAATATTCATCAGTACGAGAAAGGAGTGTCGTTGTATACAGGATACTGCTTAATTCTGTATGTGAGGAATCAGGGCAGGCCTCCCGGAAGAGGTAAACAGGGACCATTGACAAGTCTTGGTCCTAAGATAGGATTTAAGCAGACATTATGCACTAGACTACAGACATTTTTGGAAACAAGATTCCTAGCCTTTCCAGCATTATGTATATTAAGGGTCAAGTCCATTCTTTAGCATCTTATGGTCTTTTCTAGATTATTGCACAAGCCTATTTAGCAGTTGATACCTAAGAAAAATGGTTTTTTTAAAAGATGTTATTTATTTATTTATTTATTTATTTGGCAGAGAGAGTACAAGCAGGGGGAGCAGCACAGAGAGGGAGAAGCAGGCTCCCCGCTGATCAGGGAGCCCGGCATGGGGCTCAATTCCAGGACCCTGGGATCAAGACCCAAGCGGAAGGCAGAGACTTAACCGACTGAGCCACCCAGACGCCCCAGAAAAAGTTTTTAAAACAGAAATACACGTACATCCTACAAAATAAAAAAGTACAATAGATACAGAGTGAAAAGCAGATCTCTCTCCTATCCCTGATCCTTAGCATCTCTTTCTGTCATAGGCTGCACCTTCTGTAACCAATGTCTTTCATCTCCTTCAGAAGCATTCTATGCATATATAGGATTTTTTTAACCCAAAGGTAGTATTTCAGACACACTCTTCTGCATTCAGATACACTATTCAGAAAAATACAAAGAGCTTCCACACACACTTTTTTTATGGTTGCATAGTATATTGCATGAAGGTAACTTCTCTAGCCCCTTTTTGGTGGACTGGTTTCCAATATTTTGCTACTACAAACAGTGCTAGAGTGAATAACCTTGTATGTATGTTTAGTATGTACGTGAGTATATCTGGAGGAAGATTTCTAGAATTTTCTAGAAACCCTGGGAACTTTTGAGTCCCAGGGTAAAGGGTATGCTTAGTATAAATTCGATAGCTTTTTTCAAATTGTCCTTCATAGGGTTTGCACCAACTTATGCTCACGTCAGCAAAGAATGAGAGTGCTTATTTCCTATTCTCTGTCAATGCTATATAATTTTAACCTTTTTTATCTTTGCCAAATCATATGTGAAAAATAGTATTTCAAAGTTTAATTTACATTTCTATTATGAGTGATATCAAGGGTCTTTTCATATGATTGAGAGCCAATTGTGTTTCTTATTCTGTAAACTCTCTGTTCATAGTTCATATTATATGCTTACTGAACTGTTGGATTTTGGTTGTTATTTGTAGGAGTTGTTTTTATATTAATGAAATTAATCCTTTGTGATTCAATTGCAAACTTCCCCCAGATTATTTTTCTTTTGAAGCAGAAGGACAAGACTTCCTGCACCTCCCCCCATCCCTGTCCCTCTCCCAGTTCCTCCAGAGTGTGAGCCCTCAAGGTCACAGTCTGTGCCCTGAGAATCTCCATGCCCCAGGCCCCCATGTAGGGCTTGGCATGCAGGAGCCCTCTTCAGGGCTTGTTGAACTGAGCTGAACTGATTTCCTGCATTCCCTACCTCACCCACCCTCCCCTGTGGCTTGGGAGTTCCATTTCCACCTCCAGCAGAAAAAGATGACTTTTCTCATTGCTCACCACAGCCATGCACCTGTTTGGCCTAAACTGGCACCTGCAGCCGATGGAGGGGCAGATGTATGAGATCACGGAGGACACAGCCAGCAGTTGGCCTGTGCCAACGGACGTCTCCCTGTATCCATCAGGGGGCACTGGGTTAGAGATCCCTGACAGGAAAGGCAAAGGAGCCTCAGAAGGTAGGGTTGCTGTGTTGTCCGTGTCGTGAGTCCTCTGTGTCTACCTTTGAACCGAAGAGGTCTTCATTACATGCGTCACGTGCCTGACTCACAGCTCCATGCTCTGGCACTCCCTCCATCTCTCTGCACTCCGCACCGGCTGCCCTTCTGCCTGTGTCTTCATCTCAGTTCCTTGTCACTGTGAGCTCATAGCGGGGCTTGGGCAGCAGTCATGGTGCTCGGCGGTATCCCATCTCATGCCTGGAGGGAAGCATTGTGGGCTTTCACACTGCTGGGGTGGCTGGCTTTGGTGGTGTGGGATCAAGATGAGACCTTCTGGAGCAACCTCTTGGGGGTGAACGGGCATCTCCAGAGGGGGGGTGTGGTTAAGTGGGTAGATGGTATGTTATCATTGAAATACCCTCGGTCTTGGGCCCTTGTGGTATAATGGAAACACCAGTTGAGGGATTCTAGCATTTACCAACCATGTGACCTTAAGCAAGTCACCTAATTTTTCTGGCCACCAGTTTCCTCATCTGCAATAGCATTAATCATTAGTGCTTATGTGGTTTGTTTGGTTCAAAGCTTTTTGTCAAGAGCTTTTCACATTTAATCCTCTCAGAGATCCTGTGAGGTAAGTGTAATTATTTACACCCACTTTAGATGCAAAAACTAAGCGTTACATTAATTGACTTGGCCAGAGCCACATAGCCAGCAAGTAATGGAGCTTGGCATAGGAGTGCAGGTGCGGATGACTCCAGAGCTCTTGCTGTCTCCCAAAATTGTCCTCCCTGACTCACCCAATGGTTACAAGACTCTGAAGGAGATACAGGTGAAAAATCCCATTGTACAATGAGACATAAATATTTTTCCATCAACAACAGAAGTGGTGGTGACATTTGGAGTTTGACATCCTTAAATGGGACATTGGTAGACCCATGTTTTGAATTTCTTAAAGGTTTAACATGCCACTGACACAGATTCTTTCACTGTCTGCCGAGAGTGGCAGAGACTTACAGAAATGGTAGTAGGAAAGATGGCTGCGCTAATAAGCCAGTCTCATTGTCACTCTGGGCGGGTGTGGGCCTCCCTCTCCTGTACCTGGTGTGCCCTGTTTTATCTCCCAGGTGTTAACCTGTCAGCACAGTGGTCATATCTGCCTCCAACCTTGACTGCTTATATCTCATCTTAGTTCACTTTAGGGTCTTAGCTTCTGAGCTTCCCTGTCCCTTTAAGGATTTGCCTTCCAGGAGTCAATTTGGTTAACAGGGTACCATATGCTTGGTTCAAGTAGCTACTCTGAACCTATGAATGATCCTGAAGGCCAAAATCAACTTTTTTTTTTTTTTTTAATATGGAACACTTCATGAATTTGCATGTCATCTTGCACAAGGGCTATGCTAATATTCTCTGTATTGTTCCAACAAAACCAATTCTTGACCTATGGTCCTTAAGGAAAGTAAGAGTGGGAGCATTTCTGTGGAGCCAAACCAGAACTCTTGCCTACTTTTCCTGGGGGCAAATCCAGTCTTCTCTTTTACAAATATTTTTAAGAATTGAAACACTGAATAATTTATATTTTCTTTGCCCTTTTATAGAACATGGAGGGAGCATGGATGGGGCCACGGGAAGAGCTCTGGGTTAGGAGTCAAGAACCCTGAGTTCAAGCCCAGCCACTGCCACTTGAGTTGGCCTTCAGCAATTCCCTTGAAAGACTTTCTGAGCTTCATTTTCCTTCTCCCTAAAAGGAGGCTATTGGGCTAAATTATGTCCAAGGTCTAGTTCTAATTCACAAGTCCTGCATATGAAATTGGTAATAGAATTATCAGACTAGCCAGATGGGTCGCAGAACCTTTTTCCAGGTCAGCTCTGTCCATGGTCCTGGCTATCAGTTTGTGATTCCCTTGTCAGTTTAGAGTGTCCCATGCCATACGTGAATACCATAAATGTGGACAGTCTTTAGATCAACATGTACAAATGCAGCTTTAAGATATGTTTAACCCTCAAGGCTTTGGGAAAAGGTCTCATTTAGCAAAATGTATTTTCTTTCCTCCGTGATCTCTATCAAACATTCTCTAAGCAGGAGTTGGATCTATCTGAAATCTCCCATTCTAATGAAATTAGTTTGTGGCTTTTTTAGGTTTTGTTTTGTTTTACCCAAGGAGCAGGAGGTACAGATAAGAGACAAAATAAAATTGCACCAGCTTATTGGTTTACTTTAATTGGAGTATTTTTGCTTAAAGGGGTTATCTGTCATTACTAATGCAAATGGAAATCCTGTTTACAAACCTCTACAATGCAGTGCAGTGCTAGAAAGTGGTCAGCATCAAAAGCAATTACTGTGACAAAAAATACATCAGTCTGGAAAAACAGAGGACAAAGCTTCCTACAGTTTATGTGAGACCACATGGTTCTTAATTTCTTTTGCCCTGGTCAAACCAGTGTCTACACATTTTATGTTTTTAATTGTAATGTTAAAAATCTACTTCCTTAGACATATCTCAAGGGGAAAAGTCTTTAACACTGATATAAGTACATATTTCCTGTCCCTACTGAGGGTATCAGAGAAGAGAGCTGATTCCAAAATTAAGATTAGAGCCCAGTCTACAGAGATGGGAGAGGGAATGTGACCTGATGGAAAGAAAATAAATGGGCCTTGGAGCCAGATTGTCGAGGGTTTGAGTCCTGGCCCTGACATTTATTGGCTTTGTTAACGTATGCTGATTACTCCTTCTTTGGGCCTTCATTTCTTCATCTGTAAGAACCGGATGATAACACCTAGACAAGTAGACTTCTTCTCATTCACTGATATCCTAAGCCATTCCATGTCAGTTATTAGAATCTCAGAAATCCAGACTAAGTAGTATTTTCCCCTCAAAGACCCTGGGGCATTTTTTGATATTTCCAGAAGATATATATATATAATTATATATATATAAAGAATATATATATATATATATATATATATTCTTTAATTATACAAATGAAATTTATGACAAGCCCAGTATTTTAAATGTTCATCCTGTCTTCGAGAGTCACATCAAACTGCGATTTACACTATATTTGCAAAGTGGCTGTAACCATTTCAGGGTGCCGTGGGACAGAAACCAAATGCGGCAACTTTTTGCAGAAAAGCCACAAGAACTTATGTTATGCATTAATGGAAAAGAGGGGGGGAAGCATTGAATAAACAAGCATTTCTGATGGTTGAATTGGTGCGCTTAGGGATAGCATTTTCTTCTGTCAGCAGTGAAATCCAAATTGCCCATCGGTTTAAACCATGCAGATTGCTGCACGCGGGCTCAGCCGGGTTCTCCAAAACGGAACAGCTTATTTTGATAACCAAGTAAATTTCCAGCAGTTGCTAAGGAAACTAAAGGATTCTTTGTGCAAGTTATTGCATTGAAAAAACCGGAAAGGTGGAGGGAGGGGGAGAGTGTTAGTTGATTAGGAATTTAAAACCTGCGTAGATGGATCTCAGTTCAGGAAAGTGAGGACTATGACTGGGAAGTTCCTGGAGTTTTACTTCTTCCAAGTCTTCCTGGTTTGGCTGAGCCACCCAGTCGTTTCCAGTAGTTTGTTGAGAAATTTCTTTTATAGGCACGATTGCCGATTTATTCAGCCATTGCTAGAGGAAGACTGAATCTGCATATCTTTACAAAGAACAGGACTGTTACCAGTAAGACTTGCCTTATGAAACCTGATCACACTTTTGGGGGTTTCTCATTCTTAGTGAAGCTATGTCTCTGGGGGGCCCCACTGATTACATAGTGTCCTACATAGAAATGACTTGAGATACCAACTCTTGCCCTTTAACTCTGGGTCCTGTTTGTGGGTTCCTACCTCATAAAAATTGTCAACTTTTTGTACCCCATGATGCTCAGTGGGCCTTGGATCTGTCAGGCCTAGCCTTGGTGGTTAGCCTGCTGGGGCTGTGAGTTTAGCTGGGCTCTTACTCTTAAAGAGGGTCAGCCCACTCTACCACCATGGAGAGTATCTATGAAGAGTTTTAATTAACCATTTATCAATTTAATGCTTTAAGAAGCCATATTCTAATAAATGAAGAGAAACCCCACATGGCTTTATCTCTGAATGGCTTCTTAAGCATTCTGAGCCTCAGTACATACATCTTATTAGTGTGAGAATTAACAGAACCAGTGTACATGAAGGGGCCCAGAGTGGTAAAGGACAGCTACTTCTACTGCTACATTTATAACTATTACTACTACCGCTATTATTGCTATTGTTCTTGTCATCACTATTATTTCCCAGAATGTGGTAGGCATAAAAAGAATTTTATACCCAGGACATTTCTCCCCCAACTCCCTCCACCCTCTGCCATTTCTCATTCCTCTACCATTGGTAGGTCTTGCTGTGTAGTGGGATGGTTTCTATCTTAGAGCTCACTGCTTGGTGCTCAGAATTAAGAACAAAGAGTCTTAGGTTGTAGGATCTGGAACAAGGAAGGCAGGAAGGGGTGAGTGTGGCTTTACTCTGAACAACCGCTAGATCAGTCCATCTCGTGTCTCCCACCAGGCAGAGGTGCTCAGTGGGCTGCAGTTCTTCCCCTCCAAAGCTCCCGTCTCATCCCTCTGTATAGTCCAGCGTGGGGACCACTGGGGACCAGAGTAGAGGAATGATAAAGGTTAAATCCCTAGATGGGGATTTCTTTTCCCTCAAAAACAGCGACTTTAGGATCTGGACAGAGTGACCTGGCATGAAGGCTACTTACGAACAGAAGCCCGAGGGGCCCTCACAGACTCAGCCAAAAGAGTCAAGGTCCTGGTGAGGGGTGTGCCCTAGAATAGAATTTACGATTTTTATTTGATTGTGTATACACACCAATGATAATTATTTTCTACCATTTGGTCCCACTTTGGTAAAATACTAGAATGCTAGAAAAGAATATTCCCCTTTTACCACCCCCTGGGGTAAGAGCCAACTTACTTGTGCCGTCTGGGTCTGGCAGACCTCTGGAGAGAGTCTCGGGTCTGGCCTCCGACTTGTGAGGCTCAGAACTTAGCCGAGGGAAGAGCTGTCTCCTAAAAACATGCTCACCAGAGAGGAAAATGAGCCAGGCAGGGTGCTCTCGACCGCGTGCCAAACTGTGGGGGAAGCATTCATTATTTATTCTCAGACACAGGAATTACTTGAATGCAGACAATTCTGAAATCCCATCAGCTCTGACTCCCACCTACTCACAAAGGAAATGAGTCCTTGGAATTAGCAGTCTTGGGCTTATTTCAATGCAGTTTCTAGGAGGAAACTCAGTTCTGCATCCTTAGCAGAATTAGAAGCTATAGGGTATGCTCTTTTCTACCTAGAATACAAAAGAATTATGGTATCTTGGGAGCCCCCAAATCAGATAAGAATGTGAAAGTAATTCTCTTCCATCCTAATGCCTTGAGAATTTGGCTTCTGTCTTTGAACTTTGAACCACAGTGTGGTGGTTTGTGTGTGTCTACATTTTCAAGGTATAAGTCTGGGGCACATTCCTTCCATAAAGGAATCAAATGCAAGCTCTTTCCCATGCTAATGACAGAATACTAGTGGTGCTTTTATTGAGAGCATGCATTTTAACTTTTTGTTGTTGTTGTTGTTGGCATATTTTTAATTAAAATAACATTTAATGGTTTGAAGCTAAAAACCTGATGTTTCTGCCTAGGAGTTTGTAAAGGAATGATAACATATGGAGAAGTTTAACATTTAAATTGAATTTTATTATTTAAAACAGTAAAATATTTTATGACTACAACAGTGCCCTGCCAAGCTCCATTTCAGCATCAAATGTGCTTTGTAAGGAATCTTACAAAGCTAGGGGAAAAAAAGACATTTTAATTTCTTATTCCCCAAATGCTTTTTATAAAAAAAAGTTCCCACAAACGTGTTTTCTTTACAAATGGATTCTTGTTCTCTAAAGTGTCCCTTCGAACATCTCTAACAAAACAATAAATCTGGATACCCAGGGGGTGATTCCTTATGACAGATAAGATGTTGTCTGCTGGCTTGAGTTTGGCTTGTCGATGTCCTAAGGGTGGTCTTCTAACATCCTTGTCACCTCCTTCTGTCCCCTCCCAACTCCTCAGAAGCCCGATGTCTGGCAGGAAGTGGGGTTTGTAGTTTTCACATGCGAGTGTGCTTAATTACTAAATAGAGGAAGTTTGATAAGCCGCCTTCCTTCCTGGTACTTCAGGTGCCCCCCCCCCCAAAAAGCTGTCACTCTCCTGACTGGTGATAGAAATGGGCAAGGGACCATATATCTGATTCCATCCCCTACAATCTGCAGCATCAGGGACCCGGGTTGAATTTCCAAGTATGTCATAGGCTTTGTGCCTGAACTTGAGAAATTCCCAAAGCTTTACAACTCCTCCCTCCCCCCAATTTTAGCACAAAAAATGATATTCGAAGACCTCCATCCAAGGCTTAGAAGCATTTTTCAGAAATATTCCCTCCCTTCAAAAGTACCCTCCCTTTTTCATCTTCCCCAACTCTACTCCTGCTCCCAACATAAATCCCCATCTACATATCTTAGCCTCAAAATTTGGCTTCCAATTAGACATAAACATGTAAACTTATAAAATACCTCTTCAACTTCCCACTGCTTCCCACTGTTGGGGGAATGATTGTCAATGGGAAATTTAATAACAACACCTTGCTTGCACTATATTTCCTGTTTTAGCGTGCGTGCTTTTACACACACACACACACACACACACACACACAGGAGTTATTTTCCTGTGACCACAAATGATTATTTTGGGGATCAAAATATATCTTAACAAGCTGTGGAATTATGCAGTATACAGATGGCCCTTGGGGAGGACCCATACTGCTTTGGAAGAATGCATATTTTTAGCAGAACAATTTGAGCATCACTGGGGAGAAAAAAAAAAAAAAGGTTCTGGACGTTCTTACTCCTCCTTGAGGAGTGGGGGTGGGGGCTGGCAGTGGAACGTCATGGAGAGAAGTGCAGAAGGCACAGGACAGTCTTGTGATTCAGGAGCTCTGACCCCGGGTGTCACTTGTGGCTAACTGTGCTGTCTTTGTCTTCCCTTCCCTGTGTCTTGATAGGAAAGCCCAGTAGTTTCTTTCCAGAGGACAGTGTTATAGACTCTGGAGAAATCGACGTGGGGAGACGGGCTTCCCAGAAGATTCCGCCTGGCACTTTCTGGAGATCTCAGGTGTTCATAGACCACCCTGTGCATCTGAAATTCAATGTGTCTCTGGGAAAGGCAGCTCTGGTTGGCATTTATGGCAGAAAAGGCCTTCCTCCTTCACATACACAGGTAATCAGAACGCCACATCCCCTGCTCACCTTGGGCTCCTATCCCACATCTTAACCTCAAGTCAGGAAGCCTAGTGCTTACACCCGGAGCCTTGTGCTTGAGGGGCGTTTCGTGTATTTGATATCCCATTCCTCCATTTCCCTCTCTAAGACCCTAACTTTCTGATGAGTAGAGCTCTATCCCTGGGTTTTTTTTTTAAGAAAAGGGAATTTTAGGAAATACTCCAATAGCCTTTCTACTGTTACCCAGTCACCTATGTTAAAAGATCCAAGAAATGTAACCTGAAGAGAAAAGCAGGCAGACTTGGGTTTGAATCCTCTCATTATCAGCTACGAAGCCTCCAGCCAGGGACTCATCCACTCAGCAAGTTTCTCATCTCTCCAGTGGCAACACCAATATCCACTTTACAGGGCTGTTGTGAAGAATCTAGAAGAACATTTATAAAGCAGCCAGTGCAGGATCTGGCTCAGAGGACATGCTACTTCCCTAGTCTCTTACATCCCTTCTGTCCTTTGGGGGTTCACAGTTACCCTGACCCACGCACACCAGAAATACCTGACAACTCATCCAGGATGATTTCCCAGTTACCAGTCATGAGGGGTAAAGGACAGACTTGGTAAGGTAAGGTAAGGTCCTCCCAGCTCTGGGATTGGAGTAACATAAATCAGAGGCATCCATCAGGTACCCCTAGGCCACATGCAGCCTTCGTAGCCCCAGTCGTTATGGAAGATTTCTAGGTAAAAGCTACATAAATGTATTTGCTGATGGTAGAATCACAGGAAAATAAAGCTGTGGCCCCTGATTTCTTTGTAGAAGAGCAGTCCTAGTCCTGGACTTCATTTATACATGAAATAAAATAGACATCTTGGTTTTTTAAAAACCAATAGGTTTTTTAGGTAGGTGGATAGATATCTTGTTTTGTTTTGTTTTGTTTAAAGATAGATAGGTAGGTGGATAGATGGATAGATAGGTAGGAGACATAATTGCTCAGTTTGCTTGCTGGTAGACCAGTAGGACTTAACCACCTGCCTGTTGTTAACACCACGTGAGTGAGTTCTCTTGGGTCTCACACTAGCAGGTTCTGATCAGTCAGCACTGTATCTGACACAGCATGCAATTATTGATAGAATTTTGAGCTAATCCAGTTTAGGTCCCCTGAAACTGATTGCTGAAACTGGAGCATTTAGAAAGGATCCTTGATAACAGGAAGATGGATACAAATCAAATTTTCATTTGCATTGATTGACATTTAAGGCACATCCAGTGTTCCAGTCCGGGTCCTTGAGCCCTGGGATTCCCACCAACCCTTGCAGAGTTGGGGTGCAGTCATTAAATGGCCAGGTTTCCGATCATGACGTGCCCACCATTGGACAAGCATGTTCCTCTTGGTACAGACTCAGCCAGATGAAGACTGCCCACATATACACCAAATTAAAGAAAAATGGGACTAAAAACTAATTCACTAATTATGCTGCACTCCCAGGGAATCTAGAGGCTATTACCATGTAAAACGAGGGTCTGGGAAGGAGTCAAAGTTGGTTGATCAACCTGCATGTGGCTTTAGCCTTCTTGCCTGCTCCAGGTTGGGTTTCTTGTTGCTCCCCAGAAGTGTGAAGGAATCGAGCACGTGGTGAAGCAGACACATGCTAATTGTGCCCTCTTTGTACTTCAGTTTGACTTTGTAGAGCTCCTGGATGGAAGAAGGCTCCTGACGCAGGAGGCACGTAGCCTGGAGGGACCCCAGCGCCAATCTCGGGGAGTCGTCCCCCCATCTAGTCACGAGACTGGCTTCATCCAGTATTTGGATTCTGGAATCTGGCACCTGGCTTTCTACAATGATGGGAAGGAGTCTGAAGTGGTTTCTTTTCTCACCACTGCTGTTGGTAAGGGAGACCTCCCCTGGGGTCTGTGGGATCTTGTCTCTTTGGGTGGAAGGACACTGGATTCTGTGGATTGGAGCCAACAACGGAATGCATTTTGCCCACAGTTGTTGATGCCACCTGGAGTCTGGCATGAGTCCATCCTGACTGGGCTTGCTGGATGGGATGGAAGTGGGAATCAGGGAAATGAGGGAAGGGAGGGATGGCAGGAGGGGCTGGCAGGCTATTCTGGGCTGTTACTGCCTTTCCTGTGTTAACTGTGGACCAGCTGCTACATTGAAACCAAGAGGTAGAATTGACAATGAGATAGGAACCCTGTCTGACCAGCCAATAGAGGCAACATCTCTTCTTGTCACTTCTCTCCCACACCTGTATAGCTTCTTTGGCTCAATGCATTGATTCGTGCTTTGGGTTTTTGTTTTTCTTTTTTAATTTTTTTTTAAGATTTTGTTTATTCATTTGACAGACCGAGATCACAAGCGGGCAGAGAGACAGGCAGAGAGAGAGGGGGAAGCAGGCTCCCTGTTGAGCAGAGAGCCCAATGCAGGGCTCAATCCCAGGACCCTGAGATCATGACCAGAGCCGAAGGCAGAGGTCCAACCCACTGAGCCACCCAGGCGCCCCCTGGGTTTTTGTTTTTGAGTATGTGTGGCTTTTTGTTTGTTTGTTTATTTTGCCTTTGGAGCTAACAGTCCCTGGCCGTTGAGAAAAGAAGATGAAGGCTCAGAGAGAGAATGAGAATGGCAGAGCACAGATCTGAATGAACAATGTAATCAGCCAGACGGGTTGTGTTGAAAACAGTGACGTCTTGATCTCTGACACAGAGAGCGAGCTCTGATGTTTGCAATAGGGCTTAACACCTTCTCTGTCCCTTGTCATGGAAGAGGGCTACAGCCCTCAGTTCAGAGTGAGCCCCTAGGCCACTCCACAAGCCTACCAGTGTCTGGGGAGCCCAGCATCTTGTTCTAAGGAATTACCCACACATCCCATAGACTCTGTCTCCTCCTTAGATGGCCATAGGACACAGTAGTCTCAGTGGTTCATTTATTCTGAGTTTGTATTAGAAGCATTATGACATAGCCTGGAGACAAAATCCCCTGCAGGAAAATAAAACTTATAGAAAATAAAGCTCCACTAGCCAGAATGCTTAGAAATAGGGTTTCTGCTTAATGAAAAGCTTTATGTGATATAGAGTTCACCTCCAAACCCTGTCGCAATCCTTGGCTGGGAGCCTCTGGGACATGGAAAACAGAGTTGAATAAAAACCTCTGAATCTGGTCCTTGGATCCCTAAAACTCCCACAAAACCCTACCTTCTCCTTCTATACAGCAGTCATCATGGTCAGGCCATTTCCCTCTCATTTGCCATTTTGCCATTAGTGTCAAGGCAGAGACCACCTTCCCATTAAATGCAGGCATCGTTTATACCCTTCTGCTGTCCCTGCAGGCTCCGTGGTCTCCCCTCTTGGCAAAATAAGGACAGTGGAGGGCCGTCCAGCTACGTCAGCTCCCAGGGAGGAGAGATCGCTTTGTGCCGTCCCTGACTAGGAGGTATCTGCCCTCGTTGCTGCTCTCTGAGGGCCTCGAGGGCAAGGACATCAACGTAATCTTCTGTGCCCCCCAGCCCGGGCCCCGATGTGCAGGGTGACTCAGTGGGTAAAGCCATGAGCCAGAGCATGGCACTCCCTCTGCTCGGGCCCCTGCTAGCTCCTTACTGGGGAGCTGGAGGCTCTGGGTGCAGCCCCATCCCATCACTGGGCAGCCACTCGTGGTCCTCACCATCAATGAGGCTGTCACTCTGTTGGGTTTGCCAGGCTCCAGACCCGGTTTCTTTTCTCTTTCTGGACGCAGTGGCTTCGTTTTAGCAGCATGGACTATCGAGTTGTTAGCGGTGCCTGAGTGAAGCTTCGTGGTCTCACAGCCTGACTTCACTGAGGCATGGCTCACAATCATGCTTGCTCAGAACTGAGCTCTCTCCCGACCAGAAGTCTTTATTTTTAATAACTGAGCATAAATATAAAAAGATATTAATATACCCCCCCCGGGAAAGCTACTTGTAATGAGGTTGTGCCTCTCAAAGAAGTAAAACGTAGGTGCAGTTAGGTACCTTTGCCAACTCTTGGCTTGTCAGAGCTTGCTAACCTGTTTTGCCATAATTAAGGCGATAGTCTTGCTTTTCCCTCTGGTTCTCCCATTCTTAGCTTAACGATAAAATCAGCCTTTACCTCCCTTAACCCTATAGTATCTTTTAGAGCAGAGAGGCTATCCTGTGCTTTTGGGGGCTTCGTGAACCACTTGGTGTCTTGTGAAAATACAGGTCCTTCTTCAGCAGCTGGGTCATTAGGTTCCGCACTTCTGACCAGCACCCAGATACAATGCTGCTCATCTGTGGACCACATTTTGAGTAGTAAGGGGTTATGGTGTCTTAAGAATGGCCTCAGACATTGCTGTACAAAGCGTCACCCAGGAAGCCGGTCTAAAATTTAGATTCCTGGGCCCTGTCCCCAGGAGTTAGGACCCACCAAGCCTTAGGCAGAGCCCAGACAATCCTGATTCCAGTGGTCTGTCAACTAAGCTGTGAGAACAAGTGCCTCATAAGCACTGCTTTCTCTTCCTTCCTCCCCTAACCGCCCCACCATAGCTCTGTGACCACAGTCAGGTGACCTCTCTGAGGCCCATTTCTCTTATATGGAAAATGAAATAATAATAGTCCTCTGTAGTCCCTGTTGTGAAGATTAGAGCAGGTACAAAGTACCTAGCACAGGCTGTGGCCCTGTGAGCACGCAGCCAATGAAAGTTGCCAATAACCTCTTCCACCTTTCTCTTGCTGCCTTTTGGACTTGTCTGTCTTCCTTCAAGCTACAGTGATTGTTCAATGAATACCTTTTTTTTTTCTTTAATAAAAAAACAGACGGATTCTGATGTTGCTATTAATCCTTCTCTCCCCAAGAGTCCATGGCAGCTGAGTCTCAGCTGTCTGTGATTGTTACCTGTGAGCTGTGAGTTGTAATTTGTCTTGGCAGGTTAATTAAAAGTTTGGGTCTTGTTTTAGTGAACTCATTATGGTCCCCATATACAGCTGTAAGTCTCAGGTTTGCTTAACACAGAGATTGGAATATAACCCTCCCTTCATTATATGTTGAAACGCAGATCTAGAATTTAAGAAGATCTGAGATGTCAGAATCCAGGGTATTTATGTCTGTTTGTAATTAAGTAACAGGAGAAATAATTGCATTTAATTTAACAAATGGGTGTATTGTGTACATTTTTGCTTTTCCCTCCATTTAATGCAATCCAGCTGATGATTTTAAATTAAATGAGTTTATCTTCTGCCTTGAAAAAAAAGCTAAAAGCACTTTAATAACTGTATACATAAAGATATACACACAGAAACCTGATGTTGACTGAGCTCCCTCTGAACTGGATTCATTTACATTTACACACACACACACTCTCTCTCTCTCTCTCTCTCTCTCTGAAACCGAGCAAGTTTTAGAATAAAACAGAGCAGCTGTTTTCACAAAGAACAGTTTTTCCCTCTTATGTGGAGATCCAGAATTTGAAGATAATGTTGTTTCTGGTCCTGGGTCCCCTGGGGGCAGATAGCCTTGCTGACCCCGTGTATTGAATGAAGTAAGTGGATATATACAAGCAACTAAAATATAATTCAGTGGTGCCGTTTACAAAGGGCATTAAATATATTCTTTAAGACTCTAGATAACTCAGTGAGGTGATTATTCTTATTTTTATGATCACCCCTTATTGCAGAAGAGGAAATTAAGGTTCAGGGATAGCCAGAGAAAAGCTGGGACTTGAATTTATATCCGACAGTCTCCAAAGCTTGGGCTCTTCCTTCTTGAGCAATCTGCCTCCTTCCCAGGATCAGGTTTCTGGTTCGAGTGTGATACTTCTCTTTCCCACCTGTTTATTCACTCAACACATACTCCGAGCATGCCTACTGTGTGTTAGGGGGCCACGCTTAGCCCTTTTCTGCATGTGATTTAATCATCCCAGGAACCTTAGACATTACATATGGTGAGCTCAACTTTACAGATGAAGAAATTGTGGCTCAGAGAGTTTAATTGGCTTGCCCAAAGTCGCACAGTTATTAGGAAGGGCGGGGCTAGGATGGCAACTTGCTCTCCCAACCCTGTATTTCCCCAGTCTGCCCCACGGTAGCTTACTATTTGCTGTGACACTATTAAATATTTTATTTCTATTTGTATTATATGGAATTTAATTTCCCTTTTATTAACTTGCTTCCAATATAACTAAGCATCTTACTTTAACCCAGGAAGTTTCCTTGCAAAGTCGTTAAAAAGACCATAGGAGGAAAAAACAAAGCTCACAGCATCCAAAACTTCAAAAATAAAAATATCTTCAGATGCATTGCTTGCAAACTCCAGACCTGACAAATCAGTATTGCAGTGTTTTGGGTCTCCAGAAAGCATCTTATCTTTTAGTTCTGGTTGATGCTAAAGCATGAGAGGGCAGATCAACCTGACATTGTGGCAGTGATGAGCCAAGTTGGAAAATACCAGAGATGCCCCATGGTGAATTTAGAAAAGAAATGAGAGTCATTGTTAGAAAACATAGACCCAGCAGTTTTTGTGAGAAACATGCCCTGGTCTTCCTGGTCTAGGACATCCGAACTAATGAAAGAGAAGAATCCTATTGTTCGTGCCCGGGCCACTGGCTGCTGCAATTGGACCCATGTCCAGGGACTAGAAGCAGATTTCATCCCTCTCTCCCCCATTCCCTTCTTCCTTCCTTTCTTCAGTAAACAGTACATTCCTGCTTTTCCCCCAGTTGGAGATACAGAGAAGGTAGGACATGGTTTCTGGTAGAGTAGCTTGTGATCTGATGAAGCAATGAAACAGGAAGTGTCTCTAACCCATGGAAAGGAGAAAAGAAAGGTCTGTTCTGGAATCACCGAAGTGCCACAAGGGTTGGAGGAAGGCACGGGCGTGTCCAACTGGATGGGTCAGGGAGGGCTCCCGGATGAAGCGGCATTTGATGGGATCCTAAAAGATGGATGAGATTGACACACTGGGCCAGGGATAGGGAATGGGCACTGATGAGTTCATTCCACGTGATGAGTTCATTTGTGTGAATGATGAGTTCATTCACACAAACAGTGTGAGCAAAGGGAGGTAGGCAAAAACTGGAAGCTGGCTATAAAGAGCCAGAAGTTCTGTTTGACCAGAACGCAGGACGCCCTGGCAGGGAGGAGGGAGTTGCTGGGGACAAGCTGGCATGCCTCCCTAAGGCAGAGTTCATTCTGTAGTATTGGGTGCCACTGCAGGCTTTTGAGCAAGGGAACAAAATGATTAGAGCCAGAAGGTTTATCTTATGGAGCCCAGAACAAGAGCTCATTAATTTATGTAATGAGAGGAAGTTGCTGGGATTGAGCTTTGTGATTTCCCGAGAAAAAAGAAGCGGGGGAAAGGAGGAGCCGGGAAGCACAGAAGGTCTGGGTCCAGTCTGCTGGTGGCGTTCTTATTTGCTGTGCCTGCACCCCATTCCTCTTTCTCTCTAGATGTGCACAGATGCTTTCCCATGAGCTTCTGTCTATCCTCCAAGGGTAGTTAAAACTGGGTCCTTGATGATCTTCCAAAGACCCGCGGACTGTACCATTTCCATACTTCCTTTGCTCTGATCAGATAAGGCTGCGGTTCGTTACCCTCTGAGTGCATTTGCAAGCATCTAGAGCAAGAAAGCCCCGGCACCCTATAATTCTACCTTGTGTAAAAACCTGCACTACTTCAAAGAAAAGACTAAGAAAAGTGATTGCAGAATGATTTTCAGTTTTTAATAAGCTCTGCCCCCACATTCCCATATTCCCTTCCTCTGAATTATGAGATACGATACAGCGGTAAAGTATCGAGGTCTCCCAGTAATCAGCTAACCTTCTTGTAAATGACATTGGCAGCACTTCGTGAAATTTCCACTGGAAACACATCTTTGGAAAAGTGCCTTGTGAGTTCACCTCTCCCTGATAGCAGTGATTTATTCAGAACAGTCTGGTATAAGTGGAATGAAACCAGAGGCCGAGGGAGAACTTGGGCTGGCACATTGGGGACAGACCATGGCAAAAATCCGTTTTCATGGCAGAGAGCTAGGAATATCAGAGTGCTACAGCTGCAGACTGGGGACTGAGCTGACTCCGCTCAGTGCAGACAGGAGGACAGGGTTTCCCTCTGCCCCCTCCACCCCTTCCACTCCCCCCAGGATCTCCCTTGGACTGCTGAACCTTCTGAACTCTCTGGGACCTGGGACCTCAAGAAGGAAAGATAGGAAAAGACAGGAAAGAAGGAAAGATAGCTCAAAGACACTGTAGGTACCAAACGGTCTCTAGGAAAATGGTTAGAAATGTGTTTCATGTGCACATAACAACATCCCTGCTAGGATGGCCTTGCAGTAGGGTGCGAAGTTCTCATGCATGCCCCATCTAGGGTGTCCATCCAGGGCCCGGGACTGCACCCACTGGTGGAATCGGGTACCCGGCTCTTCCCACCGCTCATGTCCTGCTGTCCTCAGATCCGGCTGCTCTTTTCATGCTTGCCCCCTTGTGGTCCCAGGGTGACTGCTGCAGCTCCGTGACTCCACTGCACATCAGGCTGGAGAAGGAAGAAGGGACATGCTTGAGAAAGTTTGAGATGGTCTTGAGTTTAAACAGTCGTCAAATACATATGTAAATATATAATGGCAAATGGTAAATACTCATTGTGGCAAAGAGAAGAAGGTGCTCCAGAGAAACAAACAGGAGACTTAGTTTAGATTGCTGGGGCAAGGGTAGGAGCAGGAGTTGTTTAGATGAAGGTCAGGGGAAAGAATTTACCAGCAGAGGCAAGAGCATGTGCAAAGGCCCTGGGATAAGCAAGAGCTGGAAGTGTTCAAGGAGCTTTAAGGTAGTGACATTGTGGGGTGTGGGGATGGATGAGAGAGCTTAATGGCTCCTGGGATGGGGATTTAAGATTGCATGTGAAGAGTTCTGTTTTTTAAATTTATCCTAGGGGTAACAGGAAGCCCCTGTGAGACTTTGAGCTAGAGTGACCTAATCTGATTTACGTATTTCAAAGTTTCTCAAGCTTTGGAGCTGCAACTCCAGGGAGGAAGCTGTAACAGGAGTCTGGGCAGGGACTCAGACTGACCTGAGAATAAAAATAACACATTTGATCTCTGTACTGATGCTTGGAGATTATTGGCAAACCCCAGGTATTAAGATGATATTAAGGAAGGACTGAGGAATGGTCCGTTTCAAGCGCCAGCGAAGCCATGCCCCTGGCAAATGTGCCTGCGAAGGTCAGAGAGCTGCAGGGAGGGGACCAGAAGAATGTGCCGGCAAGAAGTTCAACAGGCAGAGTCTAGATATTTTAGGACCCCTGCCCCCATTTCAGCATTTTAGCCATCTTCCTCGCCCATAGCCGGAGCTTCCATTTACTCTTGGTTAATGTTTCTGCCACTCTGGGATACAGAATGCCGAGAGCCTTTGCAAACTTTTTATTTCATTTTTTATTTTAAGAGAGAGAGTGCACGTACAAACAGAGGGGGGAGGACAGAGGGAGAGAGAGAGAGAATCCTAAGCAGGCTCCACGCTCAGCTCGGAGCCCAACCCAGGCAGGGCTCGATCTCATACCCTGAGATCATGACCTGAGCCGAAACCAAGAGTCAGACGCTTAACCAACGGAGCCACCCGGGTACCCGAAACTTTTTATTTACCTAAATCGCACTCTTAAAAGATAAGCCAGCTGAGGCTCAGGGAGGTCACATGTCTTGTCCAGGGACACACAGCCACCAAGCCGCAGGGCCAGGATCAGAGTCCTAGTACTCTGTCAATCCAGTTCCGGTGGTTCTGTGCCGGGTACTGTACTGGGGGTGTTACCCCTCAGTTCCCCAACAACCTGGGGAGTTGGATTCTGTGTGTTCCCACACAGAATTATGGATACGGAAACAAGGTTCAGAGATCGAATGCTACTTGCCAAGATCTCACACATAGGAAATAGCAGAGCTGGGTTGGCAACCCAAAGCCTGTGCTTCCTCTGACATCTTAGTGACTGGGTCTCTAGTGTGGGACGACATCCCCTGTGTGCCTCCACACTCTCACAGTCAGACAGTCATCAAGACAGACAGGGGCTTAGAGGGGACGGCATTCACACCTCCTAGACTCACGGTGCGCCTGCCGTCTGCAGCTGCAGGGCAGCCCCTGCCTTGGACTCCTGCCGAAGGAACCCCTACTCCCACCCCCATTCAGGTTGAGTTTCTGATAGAAGATATCTCGCTCTCAATGGTTTAGTGTTTGAGACAGTGATGGCTTTGTTTTTATAACTGAGAATGAATTTTTTATTCTCTGATAGCTCTTTTCTCTCACATTTGATAAAGGCAATTACTCAGCCCCGTCTTGCCAGCTGGCTTCTCTCAGGACAGAGCAGTGCCTTTAGCAGGGCTCTCACATGGTGGTGTCTTTCCTCCTTGCCTTGGCAGTAGCACTGATACTTGGGACCTGACTGCATAGACAGCCTCCAGTTCCCTAGCACTCCTTTCAGAATAACCCTAACCAAGTCTGACCTTGGTGGGAGCTAGCTGAAATTATCACTTTGGCCAGAGAGGTGGTGTGGCCTGGAGAAAGGTCAAAGGCTTTGGAGTCAAACAGGCCTGGGTTTGAATTCTGACAGCACTGTTTATAAGCTATGGGACTTTGGCTGAGTCTGAGCCTCACCCAACTCCCCTGCAGTTGGGAATTAAACCTACACTAGGGAGTCTGACTACGACATGAAAGCATGTAATTCATGGTACATCCTTAGCATGTTTTTAAGTGTCTCTTAATTATTCAACATTTCCTGAACATCTGCTTTGCTAAGTGGCGGAGATTCATCAGTGAATAAAACAGATGCCTTGCCCTCTGAGAGCCTGCAGTCAGCTTGGGGAACTGACCTTTCATACAGAATTCCGATGTAATGTGGTCCGCGTCGACGGAGAGGGCTGCACAAGCTCCCCTGGGAGCAGAGACAAGGGCAGCTCCCTCCGCCAGGGAAGCAGGAGGAGGTTGGGAAGCAGAAGGCACTTGCCGCGATAGATGTGCTGAGTGAGCTGGGAAGCAGTGTACAAGTCACAGGAATAGAGAGAAGGAGCTGCTCCACAAAAAGGAGACATGGAGATAAGATGGTACCCGTCTCTGCTCAGCCTCGGATATAACCACTGATGACTGTGCAGGAAGGAACCATTATTTGCACTTAGAGGGGAGGAAGCAGTCTGTGCACAGCGGCTCCCCTGAGGACATGAAGCCAAGTCTTCCGAATCCGATCCCAGTGACTTCTCCTGGAGCTGGGTTGCCTGGCACAGGACTCTGAACATGGCAGACCCTCGCCAGATGGACAGCGAGCCCCAAGTGAAAGGGTCAGAGATCACAGATGCTCCTTGCAGCCAGGATTCTTCTTCTGTGGACATGAACTTCTTGTGAGCAGTTCTGAAGGAGAGAAGGCCCAACTGCCAATCCAGGGCACTGCCGGCACTTGGTTGAGGAATGTTCTTTCTGTCCCAGGAGATTTGTGCTTTCCAGGGCTGCTGGATTCAGGAGGCAAAGTAACTCTCAGACTGGTTCAAGTCTTGCAGTCTTTCTGTGCCAGAACTGCTGCAGCTCAAAAATGGAAATTTGGGTTCCAGAACATTCCAAGGCACTAAGTGTTACATATTCTTATAAATTGATCTTCCAGTTCCATAGGAAAATCCTCAAATGTCCCATTCTTCTAATTTCAGGTCTTGTCAGTCTTTGTAAACTCACCCCTGCCTCTCTGAACTATTTGGCTAAATTAATAGTATTAATGGCCACTATTTACTCAGTGCATACTGTATCTCAGTATATCTTAGATGTTTTACATAAACTTTTTCGGACCCTTACAACAGGCATACAAAGTAGGCGTTTTTCCCCAGAGGGCCGTGGAGCTCCGAGTGACTAAATGACTAGGGCTGAGGTCCTGTACCCAGTCAGTGAGGAGTTTGAATTCAGATCCATGTCTGTCTGACCCCAGCACCCACACGCTGCTCCTCATGCCTCTGTGTGAGAGTGCGCGGTGTGTCTACTGCGAGTGGCTAGAGGTCTTGAAGGGGATGCTTCCCAGAGAAGAGCCTAGAAAATGAGCCTAGGGACAACCTGGAAGGGCTTCGTAAACGAACCTAGAAGTCTGGCTTTGAAGACAATGGGGAGCACAGGACAGTCTTCGAGCAAAGGTATAGTATGGTTCAGGTCTTGGCTGGATCTCTTTGGCAGTGGTATATAAAAATGGGTTGGTTTCTCAGACAAAAATAAGGTGGCCAACTGAAAGACTTTTTTAGTAACCAGTAGGGTTAGATGAAGGAAGAGGACCTGATTTGGGGCAGCTTTTGCTGCTTTGTATAAAGGAGGGGATGCATTACAGGACATTATAGACTGGTTTTCTTGACCACTTATATTTTACCTGTAAAGGGGAGTCAGAAAGTTTCAACCTTGGAGAATGGATACGTAAGGATAGCATTAATTAAATTAGGGAGTGAGGAGGGGAAATTGGCTTGTGAGGGGAAGGAAGTACAGAGGGTAAGTTCACATTAGATTTGAGCAGCTAATAGAATTTCTAAGTGGATGTTTGTTTTTGACACTTACCAATGGGCAGATGGATAAATAGGTGTTGACTTGGAGATAGCTGTGACCTGGAGACAGAAAGCCATCGGGGTGGGTGTGGGAGGAGGCAGGTGGGACGGTAGAGTACTGAGAAGCAGGGAGCATGGATGGAACCCCAACATTCAAAGGGTAGGCCAGGGACATACAAAGAAAGTAGCCTTAGAGGAATGGTAGGGAGCTGCTGACAAAGAAGCTGTTGGAGTTGGCCATTAGCGGGTCATTGGCAACCTCAGCAGACACAGTTTCCGCCCCCTGTTGCAGGCGGAAGCAAGGTCACTAGGAGTTCAGAAGTGAGTGAAAGGCGTAGAGTAGAAGCAATTCCTTCTAGACAGAGCAGGGAAGGAGACAGATGGGAGTAACCTGAGGAGGAGGCAGGTTCATGGAAAGGTTTATACAAGGTGGGGGGAGCCTTGAACGTGTTGTCAGCTGTGGGCAAGGAGCCAGGGGGAAGATTGGGAGCCCAGGAGAGAGGGGAGATGATTAATGAAAGGAGGTGGGAGACTCAGAGTGGAGGGCAGATGCAAAAGGACCAGCCCTGGGAAAGGAAGCAAGACCCCACTTCCTGTGGGGCAGGAGAGGGCAGTGAAGATGAGAAAAGACCAGGTTCAAGTTTGAGGGTGGAGGAAAGTGGAATACAGGGGAGGGTGCATGCTGACCCTCTAGAAATGGATTGCCTTACTGAGTAAGCCCTTCATGGCCTAAACTGTATGTGTTGCCTCCCATGTAAGGCAGACTGAATCAGATCAATTATAGTGTGTGCTGTGGCAGTAGAGACAGGGCTAACGTGACTTCATGGTTAGATCTGAAGCCAGGCAGCCTGGTTGGAATCCAGTCTCTGCCACTTATTAGCAGTGTGACCTGGGGCAGATCATTAACGTATCAGTGCCTCAGTGTCCTTATCTGAAAAATGATGACAATACTAGTATGCATTTCATGAGGGTAATTTTGAGGTAAAATGAGTTAATATTTGTTAAAGGCCACACACATTGCCGGGCACGCGGTAGATGCTACACAGTGTTTATTATTGTTATTAGCAATAATCATCCCTGATGGTTTTCAGTTCTTGCCGGGTTCCAGGAGTGTGCTAAGTGTAATACATACATGACCTAACTTAAATTCTGTCCTAATCCCAGGGAAGCAGGAGTTATTATTATTTCCTTTATCTAGATGAAGAAAAGAGATTCAGACAGGTTACCCACTTGCCCCAGTCCTGTAAGGAGTAAGGGCAGAGCCAGGATTGGAGTCTACAGCAGTCTGACTCCAGAATCCATACCATTTCTACACTGGCTCTTACACGCTTTACCTGGGCTCCTCCCAGGTCAGGACCACCTGCCCCCGGTACCCCTCATTCCCCATGTCCTGTGGCAGCAGGTTCCCAGGACGGGTGCTTTCTCAGTCCCTGGCTTCTCGGGGCCAAAGAGTTTGTACCCAAGGGTCTGTTCTCGGGGAGAGAACTCCTTTATCTCTACAGTGGAACCCAGGTTTAAAAAGATTACAAATCTAGCTGAGGTTTGGGCTGGTTTCTTGCTGCTTAAACAGAGCAGAGGACCTTCTGTTGAAATGACAGGAGTATGAGTGTTATATGAAGGGTTATAAAAAAAAATCGCAAGCCAGAAACCTCTGAACATCTGGTTTTCGTTTGAGTAGCTGCTAGTTCATGCCTTTATCTGAGCAGCTCTCATGTTTGGGGCTAATAGACGCACAGTTTGTTTCATTCCTGGTTCATATTACACGCCAGCCTGATTTTTTAAAATTTTATTTTCGTTCATGTCATAAGCCAAAGAACTCATGCAGGAGAGCAAGGGATGGACTGTGTATCTCGGACAAGCAAGACAAAGCCCGGGGCACTAAGGCAGGAAGACTCGGGTGGTATTTTTCACAGATACAGTTTGCATTTTTCTCAAGCTTATTCACGCAAGCTCTTCCGTGGAAACCTTTCATTTGGGAAATGGTTCCTAACAGCCTCATCTCTTTTTCAATGAGAGGAGAGGAAGGTGAAATCTGTTGAGCCACTTCAGGTGCCATGGTCTACCCTGAGCAGTTTATTGACGTGAACTCATTTTAATTCTCATAACCAGCTTTTGCTGCCAGAGCTGTTCTCCCCATCTTCTGGGTGAGGCAGGGGATTGCATTCAAGGTCACACAGAAGCAGAGCTGAGATTCAAACCCAGGTGGGTCCATCTGATTCACAATTACTTTGCAAGTTTCCAACACTTTTTGAAGGCACTCTGCACTGTGTGTCTTTTGTGCTCAATAAGTAATAAAAACACCTTTAGGGAGGACGCTAGGTCCTAACAGTCCTGAAAATGAAAGACAAAAATACATAGCATAACAAAGAACATTGACATCTAGTCAAAATCCAAGGCTTCCTGGGTAAATATAAAATAAGCTTCCTGGGGTGCCTGTGTGGCTCAGTGGGTTAAAGCCTCTGCTTTCTGCTCAGGTCCTGATCCCAGAGTCCTGGGATGGAGCCCTGCATTGTGCTCTCTGCTCAACAGGGAGCCTGCTCCACCCACCCTCCCACCCACCCCCCTGCCTCTCTGCCTACTTGTGATCTCTGTCAAACAAATAAAATCTTTAAATAAAATAAGCTTCCTTTAAAATCACTAATAAAGAATAAGGAAGGGAATAGCCATTAGCAGTGTTCTAGAAGCTCTGGCCAACATAAGCCAGAAAACAGGAATAAGAGGTTGAGACAAAGCTATCATTATTTCTGAAAGATATGTTTTTATTCCTAGAGAATCCAGAAATATTAATTGAAAAACTATATTCCTTAATAAGAATTCAGAACTTGCAACTGGGATACAAGATAGCTTTTTCAAAAGTCAATAGATTTCCCATATACTTGCAATCACCAGGTATGAAATATAATAAAAAACGTCTCAGTCAAAAAAAAATCAATAAAAATTAAAATATCACTTAATGAGAACTCTATGTGACCTGTTTGACAAAAACTGTGAAATTTTATTGCGAGCCATAAAACAGGACAGGAATAATTAGGAAATATAGCATGTTCCTAGATGAGAAGGTGAAACACTCTAAATGTGTCAGTTTCTAGGTTTAACGGAGTGTCAAACCGAACCCTAAAGGGGATATAGGAGACATGACTGAATGGTTTAAGGCTTCATCTGGAATAATAAACAGATGAAAGTAGGGAAGAAATTCCACAAGAATAATGAAAGGACACTCATCTTTAAAGATACTAACATACCATAAATCTAAAATAAAAGAGAATAGGAGTCAAACAGATTAAGGAATTAAAACTGCCTAGAAATATTACAAGGTGCATGAAAAATTTTAATATTTGAAAAAAAGGAGGAATTGCAAGTTAATGGAGACAGAAAGGCTTAGTCGATAAATGTTGTTAGAATAACTTGGAAAAGCAGAGCTTAAAGCAGAGGTGGCAAGGTGGCATTCAGAGGGACAGATGTGGCTGAGAGACACAGGGAAGGCGTTTTGAGCCTTCAGTGTTGGCCTAATATGTAAAAAAAAAAAAAAAAAAAAAAAAATTGGATGGTTTCCCATAAAGCCATAGGTTTATGGCTTACCTTTAAAAATCGGAGACCAAAATTCCTGCGGGAACAAGTCCCTGCCCTCTCAAAAAGTCTGTAATTCACCACAGTCTACACCTTATCCGGTTTTTTCACACCTGACCTGCTTTGCTCCTTTAGCTTACCTGCATTGGCCCCGGGGAAAATTTGAGTTTTCACCCTCTGATTCAGACTTCACTTCATACCACATGCCCCAATAAATTCCAGATGGACTAAAGAGGTAAACATTTGAAAGCCAAACCAGAAGAGGGTAAAACCCAACGATTCACTGAAGGAATCATGAAGGAAAAAAAAAAAAAGGCTGGCAACTGTTTACATTAAATTATAAAACTTCCATATGTCTTCTAAGTCTTGTCAAAATAAGAAGGAAAATAGTAGACTGAGAAAACACTTGAAATAAATATGAGAGACCAAGGAAGGGTTAATATCTATATTATGTTTAAGTACATTATGCTGTGAAAAAAATTATGATCTCATAGATAAATGGCTAAAGCTCCCATATAGAAAAGTTTCCAAAAATATATAGTTTGCTGTAAACATACATGAAATATGTTTAACCTCATTAGTAATCTAAGAAGTGCAAATTCAAATAATTGGGTATTTTTTTTTACCTATAAATTAACCCCCTCTCCCAAGTTAAAACCCAACCCTGAATGGGCTGCAGTGAAATTACAGCCATATGTATTACTAGCTGCATTGTAAATCAGTGCAGCCCTTTGGGCAAACAAGTTGACATTTTATATTAAATCATAAAAATGTCCATATTTTCAATGTCCAAGAGTCTTTCTTAAAGAAGTAAGCTGATACTTAGGAAAAGCTAATTGCTTATCTCAGCATTTCTTACAATTGTGAAAAATTAGAAGCAATCCGTGTCTAACAATAAGAAGAATAAGCGAATTATGGAATATGCACTTGATGACTATTTCTCAGCCATTAAAAATTATCACCCTGAAGTGTATGAAATGTGGGGAAATGCTTGTCATTTTCAGCCCCCAAAGGACACGAAAGTGATGTTTCCAGCATAATCGCATCTATTAATAATGGTGCCATTTGTCTGACCTGATAGTCTGAGGCAGAACTGGAACTGGAACTCAAGACTCTCAACTCCGAAACTGTGTTGTTTCCATGAGTCCTTCCTGCAGACCTAAGGGATGTTTACAGGACGTCATTCAGGGTTGTCTGTCAGGCCCCTGTTGGAGTCTGTGCTCTTCCCAGGGGAACCTAATGTAGTCCTCAGAGCACTAATGATAGGGGCTGTGAAAGGGACTTGTCAGCCTTATAACCTCTGAGAGCTGGGGTTTTCTGTACATTCCTCCTCTCCACATTTGGCACCAGTGATAAAGGGAGCAAATCTAGAGGCCAAGAAAGGATCTGAGTTGAACCAAAGTCCATGGCAAGTGTGGCAGGTGCTATGGGACACGTGTATTTCTTCAGCTCTCCATGACACTTAGGTGCATATAAATATTTCCACTGTTTTTTGGTTTTGCTTTGTAAAGAATGCATTAAGTTAAAACCATTAACCATGAAAGCACACAGTGCTTTCTAAGTCAGCTTCGCCTGAGGGGAAAGGCAAGACCCCAGGTGGTCCTTCCATCCTGAAAGCCTAGTGTTAGGGGAAAGCAGAGGCGGCTTAGTGGGATTTTTTTTTCTTTCAGAAAGCAAGCCTATTTTAAAGAATTGTGAGCTTTGAAACATGAGCCTGCCATTCTGTTTCCTGCATCCCCCATACCCAAAACGGACAAGAATTTTCTTTGTACCAGAGTTTACCATAACAGTAATAATCCCTTTTGTTGTATGGGACTTTTAGCCTACTGAGCACATTGACATAGAGTTTTTTGCATTTTACGATGGTATTTGGATTATTGTCCCTATTTCATGGAAGCAGCAGCTGAGGTTCAGGAGTTAGGGGTCTTTTCTGAAAAGCTCTTTTCCTGGTCCAAGATCACCCAGCAAGTGTATGGGCAAGCCTGGGTTCCAGTCCAGTTCTGACCCGGTTATTCATTCATCCTTGCAAGCCCACGTTCATCCAGTCTGCGTCTCTTCTGCAACGTCTCTGTGCCATGTCCTGTACTGGGCTGTGGTGACAGCTGAGGACATGTGTCTCAGGGCTATGCCCTCGTGGATCTCTCAGACTGCCGGGAGAGGGACCTTGATGGGCAAGGTGACTAGGCTGAGTTATGAAGGAAAGGGGAGGAGTTTGGGGGAGTACTTAACAAGGGAGCTAACTTGACTGGGTCAGGGAATGGGTGACATCTAAGCTGAGACCTGGGCAACTGGACAGGGAGAGTGAGGAGTGGCATGTGGGGAGCAGGTAGGAGAATTTAAGACTGCTCCCCAAGGACCACTAGCATCCCGTGCATAGAGAAGGAGCAAGAGAAGGAGCATGAGGAGGAGTGGCTACTGTAGCAGAGATGCTAGAAAGTACTTCTTTCTTTCTTTCTTTCTTTCTTTCTTTCTTTCTTTCTTTCTTTCTTTCTTTCTTTTTAATCTGAGGGAAGAGAGAACTTCAAGAAGGAAGGACTGGAAAATCATCTTGAATGCTATTGACAGGAAATTGTGGTTGAAGGTTATATTATCTCCCTCCTGGGGTCCCACCCTAATGAGAGCTGTGATTTAAAACAAGGAACAAACCCACAAGGACAGAAAGAATAAGAGATAATAGACATCAAGAGATGTCAGCAGACTTTTGGGAAACAGAAAGTGGGTTGAGTTAGCAGCATAGAGAAAGCTAAATACTGAGCCTCTGCTGATTAAGATGTCAGTGAGAGCAGACCCGCCAGAAAACCTCAGAAATGGGGGACCAGGTGCAGCAGAGGACAACGGGAGGCCACAGAGCTGAAATGTGGAAGGGTTCAAGTCTCTGTGAGAGGTAAGCAGCCACAATTAGACCCTTTGGTCTCCTGGCCCCATCTCACACAGACAATCAAATTATCCATCAAGTGTAAGAGTAAGAGTAGATTACAGCCATAAAAACTCCCATTCACCTTTTCTCAGGAAGCTCCTGGAAAATGCACTCCATCATAGCCATGAAGTAGACCATTCCTCAGGATGGTACAGGTACAGGAAACAAGGGGTTCAGTAAGTGAGAGAGGTGAAGAGAAGGCCCGGAATGATGGGTGTGTAGCAGGCCTAGAAAACAGACCAGACCACAGCAGGGCAGGGGGCTCAGGAGAGCCCCAGGCAAAAAGAAAAACCGTGAGCCAGACAGATTACCTGATATGTTTGACCTTGTGGAAAATTCTGTTTCAGAGGGATTTTAATTTTGTTGGATCGGAGGGGTAGAGTTATTTATTAATAAAAGTTTTTTATTAAAACATAGGAAATAGAAACAGAAAATGATGCTTTTCCATTAGATCACACCAGGTAGGAGTAGCTAACCGTAGTTAATAGATAACACCAAATGTAAGCAAAACAACAGCTGCTTAAGTACATTATTTAGAAATAAGTAAATTCTAGAAGAAATAGCCAAAAGAGCTGAGACTAGTTTTCTGGGGTGTGGCAGGCCAGTGTGCATGCCATTAGGGCAGAGGACAGCTATTTTCATCATAGACTTTATAGTATTGTTTGACTTTTTAAACTATGTACATACAATACTTTGAATTAGAAAAAAAAAGTTAATGTTAGAGAAGTCAAGGAGGAAAGAGTTGAAAAGTGTGCATTGGAAGTAGGAACTTCAATGAGACCCCCTGGTTCCTTCCACATCCCTTCACTTAGCCCAGTCCATTGGGAAGACTCCTTTGCAAGTTAAGTTCCATCTCCAGCATTTTACCCAAGGAAGTGTGCACTTATTTCACCCCAGTAAGAGAATCTGTTCTTTCTGCACCTTCCTTGTCCAGAGTGACCCAAGGTGAGGCTCCCACGGTAACTAAAAGTTATAAATGTTTCCCTCACCCCCTCCATACAGTGTTATGGTTGGGAGGAGAAGTTTTAGAGCCTGAGTACCTGGGTTCAAGTTCCTGCACCTCCTCTTGTCAGCTGTGTGGCCTCGGGCAACCCTAGCCAAGAAAGTAAATGAGGCCCTGGGAGTGATAATTGGCCCAGACTTTGTTAGGAGGGAGAAAGGAGGGAACTATGCAGAGCATGCTCCCTACTGAGCACACGATAGATATTAACATTATTGTTAGTCTAAATTCTGCTTTCTTGTTGGTTGCTTTCACAGATTACACAGTTGTCCAAATTTGGGTTTTACCTTTTGATGCCCAACTCTGTTTACCCTGCTAAAAAAGCAGATCAATTAAAAACTTATATATTGGTTGTACTTTTATTTTCTTTTTAGCAGAGCACTACGCTGCTCCCTGGGAGAGAAAGAGGCAGTCCTGTATGGGGTCCTTGCCCTCGAAGAGCTTCTCACAGCTCAAGAATTGGCACTGATAGCATGAGGGCGGGGGTTACCGTGTCATGTACTATGAACCGTCAAGGGGATTTTGAGAAGGCCAGCAAAGAGGGTAGGGTCACTGTAGCCCAGGGTGGGCCAAGAAGGCAGGGAGGATTTGGTTCAGAAGAAAGGAAGGGAGGAGCCAGGAAACAAAAGTCCAGGATGAGAAGCTACTGGAAGTGTAGGGCCATGTTGACCTGACAAAGAATAAGAGCCCATTCAGATCTGCGGGCTCTTCTCAGATCAGCTTCTCTCCAGCTGTGAGACCTTGAGGAAGGTAATGAGCTGCAGAAGGGTTAAATGAGATCATGCAACGCACCTGCATTCCACCTGACCTGCCACAGACTCTCCCATGATCTTCTTTAGTTTGTACTTGGAGTCTGAATCTCAAAGCAGAAGCCTGTTGACTGGCTGAGGGTCTGAAAGAAGATGTTTTCTTGGTGGGGGGAGGGGTGTTGGTGGGGAGAGTCAGAGTACTCCACCTAAACCTGTGGTTCTAGCCAGCCTGGTTGCTACCAGTCTCAAAAGCTTGTTTAGAAAGGAGGGCTGTTTGCAGTGACGGCACTTGGGGTCTCCAGTTCAAACTGGGGAAGTCTCTCTTGCCCCTCATTACTGACAGCCGCCCACAGACTGCCCTTAACAGCCTCGGTTCCACTGCTCATCGTAGGTTCCCACCTGCTACTTCACCTGATTCTGAGAACACCTGCCTTTGACAGTGTTCCTCTTTCTAAATACCCCAACAGCCCTTTTCTGCCTGCTCCTGCCTGCCCGGCCCCCAGTGCTGAGCAGCAGTACGTTCCTGGGGGACCCTAAGGGGTTGTTTCCCCTCAGAGCTTTCCATACGGATTCACTACAGGCACTTACGGTCTCATGACCCACCTTTTTGTCACCCATATCAGACTGCTGCACCTTCGTCATATCTCAACTGTTCACCAACTGCTTGCTCTTGGCCTGACCATGAACTGAGAGTGGGGGCAGGGAGGTGGGGATACAGAGGGGCTTCGGCCCTTTGGCCCTCTGAGTGTTAACTGCCCTGGGGGCGGCAGGCCTAGAGATAACTAGTTTCAACCAATAAGCTGTGCAGAAGACCTAGCAGTTCTTGCCTCTGTAATCGTGAGCAAGCCTGTTCCCTTCTCTGAGTCCCCGTTTCCTCCTCTGTAAACCAGGGATAGTGACACCTGACACTGACTGCTGGTGAGTGTTCAGTGAGATGTAGATTTGTCAGCTTGTCCCAGGGCCTAGCACATGCAGGGCCAGTAAAGGACGGTGCTGAGGGCCATCACTGTTGTTGTTATTACCTTATTGAATGTCTGAATTTACTCCTTTGTTGTTAAAAACTTGTACCTGTGCTTCAAATCTAAGAAGCTTAGAAAGGAAGAGTGAGAGGTCAAGTATTCTAGAATACCCTTGACGTTCAGAGGATGTTTGTAAGTGCTCTCTGGCCCAGAGTCTTTCTCTTAATTTACCGTCCTAGCAGTTGAATGTGAAGGTTGGGATTTCCCTGGGGTCTGGGGGGGATGAGGGGTTCCACTCAGCCGTTGTGAATTAAAGCCACTCTCCCAAAACCTACCAAATCCTCAGATGCCCAGAGCAGCAGCCACCTGAGACCCAAGTGAGTTGCAGAGAAGGTGGGCCTGCAGCCTCCGGAATGTGGCCAGCTGCCAGGAGTGGCCAGTGAAGGGAGGCAGGCTTGATTGCTACTGGGGCTGACGTAGACAGAGATGCTCTCTCTACAGGTGTGGCGCTCGGGAACCGCGGGTCTTTTACTCTAGCCCCCAGAGGAGGCAGAAGGCCTAGCAGGGGAAGTCTGTTCCCTGGGAAAGTTGGTCATGCTTTTCCTCCTTTCTGCTACATCCTTCAGAAGCCTCAAGACCCAGCAAGCCCAGCATCAGCCCTCCTCACCTGAATGTAACCCTGAGTGGGGGCCGCTCCAGCGGCTTGCTGGAGACACGTGTGTGTGTGTGTGCACATGTGCCTGCTCTGCCTTCCACTACTGGGCCCATACTGGGCTCTAGCAAGGGATCAGGACCTGTCAGCAGAACAGCGCCCCCCTCCCTTGTTGTGGGTACAGCCAGGGTTCTCAGGGTGAGCTGTAGCAGAGGGCAGAGGCCCAGGCTTGGCCAGTATGAAGGGGCTCGCAGGAAATGTCCCCAGGGCATCTAGCAGAGGCCAGACACTTATAACTCATCGTTCACAGAAAGAGAGTGATGTTTATACCCCCATGCACTGGGGGTCTAAGCCAAAAGGCACAGGGGATTTGGCACCCTGAGCTCTTACACATGAGCATGTCCCAGGGTGCTGCCCCGAGTCCTGAGGCTGGAGGAAACCTAATGTCCTCCACGGACTCGGTTGTGTCATAGTAATGGAAAGCAGTGCTGGATGGAGATGCTGCTGGAGCATGAGTTGCTGCTTTCCTAAGCCAAGAGCCTGGCTTCCTCACGTCCTGTCGTCCAGTGCACATACCCGTATGCACGGTGTACCAGGAGCCCTTGATGCAGGAGAAATGAGCCAGGGCACAGCCAGGAAACACTGGCGTGCTGAGCAGGGTCCACAGCCCCCTAGCCATAGTCACTCACTGGCTAATACTAGGACACCACCATGTGTCAGGCACTGGATAATCACCCCCATTTTACAGTCAAGGAGACTGAGTCATAGAGAGGTGAAGGGACTTGCTTAAGGTCACACAGGAGGTGGCAGTGTAGGAGGAGAATGCCCAGGGTCTTGCTCTAAAGTGTGTGCTCTTTCTCCTATATCACACAGCCTCTGACGTGGCCTGTCTCAAATGGGTTTGCTTGATTTGGTTTGCTTTGACTTAGTTCCGTTCAGCCTACCACCGATGAGAAAATTCCCGCAAGCTCCACAAAGTCATTCACGTGCATTATCCCAATTAACCCCCATCTGCACTATGAGATGGGTCAGTGAGGAACTAGAAATCAGAGACCGTAAGTGATTTGCCCTGGGTTGCACAGCTAGTGAGAGTCATAGTTGGAAGTCAGACCCCATTCTGTCTGATGGCATGGCCCACGGTCAGTCCCAGGTCAGGCAGTTCCAGCCAAGGAGGTCAGATTATGCAGGAATTATGCCAGGGTCCAGAGAGGTTAGATACGAAGCATGGAGAGGCAGAGCCCAGCTGTCCATGCCTGGATTGGTGCTCACACTCCAGCCCAGGGAACCAGAGGAAGGAACCAGGGTCCTAGGAAGAAGGCTGGCCAGCCACAGGGCTTGTGCTCTAGTGCTCTGGGAACCCCGTGGGCTCTTATCATTCGAGCATGTGGACAGCTGAGAATACAGTGTGCCTGCAAACCTCTAGCTGGGCAGAGAGCAGATGGTCCTGGCACATGGATAGGCCAACATGTCAGGGTCAGTGAACTAGGGACACTTCCCCTCTAGGTCTGGCCTAAGCAGGGGCTGACATTTGCTTATAACCTAGTATATTGGTGGCTTAGATTCCTGCTGCTGCCAGAGAGTCAGAGGTGGCTGGAAGTTTCCATAAAGTTTTCACAACAGCAACTATTTCTCAATTCCTTATAAGATATGTATTTTTTTTTTTTTTTTTTGCCTTTGCCATTTGAGCAGCTCCTGCCTAGAGGCTGAGGGAGCGATCTGTCTAGATGGCTAGAGCAGGTATAAAATATTTAACCTGAGCATATAATTGCATTACCATGATCTCTAATAGGATTTGCTGTCCAGCGAAAGTCCAACTTGGCCTCTGGCCCAAAGACAGAGACCCAGGTTATTATGTTGAGTGTTACCCACTAGATAAATAAGAAAGAAATACTGTTCAAATCATTGTTTGACTGACTGACACACATTATAGTTATTGTAAAGAGAAATACACTGGAGTCGGAGAATTTATACATCTTGTTAATCATTTTATCGTGTTATATCCTGAAAGAAGTAATGCAGGTCTATAATTCACGGAAGCCATCCTGACAGCTCTCGCTAGAAGAGCCGGGGGTCTGCAAAGTCATATTACCACGGGTTCCCCAAGCACATGGTTAGTGCTGTTTGGGGACAAGAGAGCCCGATATAGTGTCTAGCTGAATGCAGCAGGCCCAGAGGAAGAGAAATGAAAATGAAGCTGCAGGTCCGGAAAAAATGTAAAGAAATGAAATTTGGAGAAAAAGAAAATAAAAACAAAAAAAAGGAAATCAGCAAGGAAGCCAGCAGCCCAGACCCCCACAGAAGGAACCCAGCCTTCAAATCTGAGGCTTCACACAATAAAGGACACTCATTCAACCGCAGGTCGCCCTTTGTCATTTGATATTTAACAAGTATTGAGGGAGTCCTGCAGACAAAGCAGTGGGCCAGTCACTTGGGAGACATGGACAAGATGAGAAATTGGAAATGGATTCCTTCCTCTCAAAGAATTTGTAGTTCACTAGGGGAAAAGAGCTATACCCATAAATAACTAGACTGCAGGGTAGAAAGCGGTAGGTGATAAGTGAAAGAGAGAGGGAAATTGCCATCAGGATTCAGATGAGGGAGAGTGAGACCTGTCTTGCTAGAAAGAATCCCAGGAGGCTTAATGGTTGTTAGGCACTGGACGTGTGTACTGGGGTGGGGGTGGGCATGCTTCACAGGTGCCGTCTTCAGCGTTGGCTGGAAAGGGAGGGCGGGTTCTGAAAGAGGTGGGAGCAACTTGGCAGCAGCACAAAGAGGCCATGAGGAGGACCCTCGTGGCAAAGAAGTTATTGTGGAAAGAGAAGTTGGAGCCTTAAACTCTTGGTTCAGAAATTTGGGCTTTCTCCTCTCTAACGTTTCCTACAGCAGGTTTCTTGAGATCATTTTACATTATACGCAGGCAGACTCTCTTTCAGAAATGATGTCTTTCTTTTAGTATGCTGGAAAAAATGTAACTAGGTATATCAAACTATTATTTCAAATTTCTGTTCTAAATAAAGTCAAGATAATAAATGAGCCCAAAATGCTAAGTGACTAATCAGACAGATAGTACATGCCTATGGCAATGGCGTACAGGTCGTACCCAAATAAATGACATTTAGAACCACTGCTCCAGGCCAGGGTCATATATTCAGATGTCTTAGGGACTTAGCAGGTGACCACAGCGTCTGGGCCTCTCCTAAATGAGAAGAGATTGTTGCCATGCTGGATCTTCACATTTTTTTAGGAAAAGCCACCATTAAGATTTTTTAGTGAGCTCTCCTTTTTTTTTTTTTTTTTTAAAGGAATTCCGGCAACTGACTCAAATTTTTTGAGCACTGTACAGACAAAAGTGTCCATAGGCCTGCAGTTTGGGGCATCTACTCTGGATGCCAAGGAACAGTGGCCTTATCTGTGGCCTGAAGCCACTCAGTTCCAGAATGACAGCCCAGGACTACAGGCATAGGGCAGACAGAAAGGGACAACGCTAAAGGTAGAAGTGCCCTCAGAATGCCGACATGGCGGTCCAGGCCAAAGGGAACCCGGCCCTGACATTTCCATCTTCCAGGTGAAGTCCTGGCGCCGTGGGTGGTCTTAACCTGCGGGTCTCCAGGTCATCTTTACAGAGTTCTGGGCCTTTTCCAACCAGACTGTGCCGACCTGACTTCCTGCGTAGTTTGTGAGCGGTATGGAGCTTGGTGACAAACCTGGATAAATGACTGGAGAATAATTAGCAGCGCCCCCCCCCCCCCCCCCCGCCCCGAGCATGTTTCTGTTCCTCCATTGTCTGTCATCACAGAATAATTCAGCACAAAGTGATGTTCGTTAGACGGGAGTCTCTAGCCAGCAGCTGAGTAGAGCGTTTAAAAACCTGATTTCTTAAATAATTTGTTCTAAAGACAGACTTGACATGAAGTTGGCATGATGATCAGCAGGTCACTGTGTGGGAGCAGCAAGGATGATTATTCTGAATCTGGCTCTGGCTCGACCCCCATCTTGCCCAGAACTGCTTTGCATTTCAAAAGGCTGCCTATTCTGTAAGAGCTATTCAAACACTAGCTCCTGGAGGACCAGGCCCTCCTCTTTGGAAGTGGTCCACAAGTTACAGCATTCTTGCATAGTTTAGATCTCCCTGTCCCCTCTGGCTTGTGTGTCAAGTCTCAGCCTCTCTTCCAGACCACTGGTTCTCACCATGGTACTCAGGGTCTCAGCAACCCCTGGGACCCTGCCCCAGGCCCATGACATGATAAACTCTAGAGGGGCAGCCTAGCAGTCCCTGTTCTAACAAGCCCTTCAGGTGACTGACAGAGGCTAAAGGTTTATCACTGAAGCTATACTAGGGACAGGAGTAAAGCAACATTTCCTGAGCACCTTCTGTGTATCAGGGGCCTGTCTACACACACACACACGTGCACGTATATACATATACACAGACTCCTACGTATGTAGTGGTTTTCTTTCACTTTTGTGACAATTGTGTAAGGCAAGCAGTTTTCTCATTTCCTAGATGAGTTGACTGAGACTTCAGATACCACATTTCTGGGGTGCTTTTTAGTTCAAATGCTAGAGAGTGGGTCTCTGATTGACCCCAGTCCTCTGTGCACCAGGCCCTACCATAGAGTGCCAAGTCCGCCTGTGTCCTGAGTCTGTCTAGGTCAGGTGCTCCCCTGCCAGGCCCATCAACTGTAGCCAGGGAGGAGGTGGCAGTGTCTGGGCACCCGCCACCCCCACCCCCACCATGCTGGGTGCTTAGACCTGTGGGCAGAGAAAGAGCTGTCGGTGGGGGATGGAAGGATGGATAGATCTGTAAGGAAAGGAAAAGTGTCTCCAAACACATGAACATGTACTTCTTTGAAGGCTCTTCAGCACAGAATCAGCACAGAATTCGTCAGCCTCATTGCCACGGCATGTCTCTGGGCCCCTCTGGCCTGTGCTCATGGGACATGGTAGGCGATTGCACATGCAGCTTTCTCCAGACGAGGTGGCAGAACCAGAGCCCACAGGTGGGGCTCTGACACCTGTGAGAGCTGCTGCCAACAGCCCCCAGAACAGAGGAAGGGGTCTTAGCTAGAGGCAGCCTGGGAGTGCATGCTCTCTGGCCCCATCCTGAAGACTCGGCCTTGCGGTCCCTATCACAGGATAATGATGGCATGATGCTAGCTGTCCAAAGGCACAGAAGGGAAGTATGAGAAGTTAAAGTCAGCCCTGAAATGAGTGAACTTCCTTCTTCCCCTCTCAAACTCTAAACACGAGGATCCCCTCCACTTTTTCATTTACTTGACGGACAGTTTGGGTTGCTCCATTAGATCATAAGATGCTAGATCTGAGAGAACATCTATGTCATCCACTTCACAGGGACACTTCCTCGGCCTCAGAGTGCATGCTAAGTAAACATTCGCTCAATGGATTTAATTTCATAGATGAAAAGAAAAACTCTAAAAGAGGAAGGGGCCTGGCCAGCATCACCTAAGGAGCTGGTGGCAGGAGTGGGATGAAAACCCAAGCTTCTCACTATGGTCCAGGCATATTCCCTCACATGTGACTCATCGAATCAAAGATTTCAGGTTTAGAAGCTTATCTCAAATGCCTCTGCAGTTTCTCTGCCAGTCATCAACTCGAATGCAGCCCGTGACTGAAATTGTCTGATCTTATAGGTCACCTGGTCCATTCATTTTGTCATTCAGCCAACCGACTTCCATGTAAGACCTCCTGTGAGCTGAGGATGGCACTGGCTACTAAAGATGCAGAAACAAATGACACATTTCCTGCCTCAAGAAGTTGATAGTGTGTGGGCAGATCCATTTACACCAACAGAATGTGATCCAGCAAAGTAAATGGTATCCTGCTCTCTTACAAAATTCTTTCTTCTTTCAAATTAAGTCCATTTCCCAGGGACTGTAGTCAGTACTCATTGGACCTAATCAACATAATTCAGGACCATAAAACAAAAGTCCAGTCCTTATCTTATGTAAGAGCCCTTCAGATACTTTTAAAGAGAGGTCAGTACCCCCTGAGTAAGCTAAATTCCCAATTCCTTCAGGAATTCTTTCTTTCTTTCTTTCTTTCTTTCTTTCTTTCATGAGAGAGAGAAAGAGAGAGTGAGAGCCAGGGGTGGGGGTGGGGGCACGGTGCAGGGAAGGGGCTGAGGAACAGGAAGAGAATCTTTAGCAGGCTCCACACCCAGCACCCAGTACAGAGCCTGACACAGGGCCGGATTTCATGACCCTGAGATCATGACCTGAGCCAAAACTGAGTCACACGCTTAACTGACTGAGCCACCCAGAAATTCTTTGTTTGAAATGTGTTCGAATTCTCTTATCCTTCTCTTCATTGCTCTTCAGTGAACACGCTCAAATTCGTCTTCTCTGCCTCTTACATGTGGCTCCCAGATGTGAACTACTAAGCCAAATATGGTCTGAGAGAACAATACAGAGTCATGCTTCCTCTCACCCCCTTTATTCTAGGCATTGCATGTCTGAAACCGTAGGGCAAGGAAACAATAGCTTTGTTGGCCACCAGGCGTTCTCAAGAGTCTGACTGTTGTGCCGTGTCTCACGCCCTCTTTCCTCCATTTCCTCCCCCTGGTATTCCCGCTCAGTTTCTCAACACAGTGAATATTTACTGAGTACTTGCTCTGTGTGTAGCACACGCCAGACTCTGGAGAACCAGACTTGAGGCTTGTCTTCAAGGAGCTCATAGTCTTATTAGTGAAATTCTGTGCGCCCCCAAAGAAAGAAATGACAAATAACCAAAACTTAATATAATGAAAGGAATCCTCATTTTTCCTAGACCCCCCTCCTTAGAGCGGCTCTTCATAGTGGTTGGTAAACTTCTGGATATGATTGAAAGCATATCTCCCCGTTCAAATACCAGGGCAGAACTGGCTTTACGCCCAGGCTGTCAGGGGCTTTGTCAAATTTTTGTCATTGCGTTGACCTAGACTGTTGCAAACTGGAGGCCTTTGAATCCCATCATCTGCATGAAGAGGTGGGCACCTACAGGGACTGACACCTCACAGGCCACGGAACAGCTTTCCAGCACCTGGCACCTTCCCAGTGCCAATCTACAGTGCACAGGGAGAAAAGTTCTTTCAGATGTTGGCATGAATCTGCCTGTGTTTGGGCTTCTGGGAGACAACAGGTTTAATTTGTTTTGATAGCGCTTTTCCCCAGGAGGGGATATACCCAAACATCCTGGCTTCTTCGCATTCAGCACGCTGCTTGTTTGCCTTCCTGGTTTACCATGGGGAGTCACATTGTGCTTTGTATGTACATGTGTGTGCGTTCACCGCCAAAAGCCCGCATTGCCTTGTTGGCATTCATTAGACCAAGTTAGTATGTTGCTTTGGTTCACCAATGAAAGACATGCATGACCCTTCTTTAAAACCAAAATACCAATCCTGCCAAGGCCTGAGCAAACCTCTTCCCATGCACACTGCTATGCTATTAACTGTCTTAGGTGGGTGCTATTATTAATGCCATTTCACAGATGGGGAAACCAATATGTAGAGATGACTTGTCGAAAAGGCACGCAGCTAATGGGAGGCAGGCTGGCTCCAGGGCTCATGCTCTGGTTCGGGCCAAATACCACAAACTTTGGCTTCTTTGGCATCAGATAGAACTTGGTTCACCTACCAGATTTGCTCTTATCTCTGTGTGATCTTGAGAAAGTGACTTCAGCTCAAGATCTCCACCTGAGAGCTATAAATGTGTAAAATGATGGCAAAGGCAGCTAGTTCTCATAATTATTATGAAGAATAAGTTAAAATATATGGTACACCTTTCCTTCATTTGTGGAAATGAGAGCATCTCTGTTAGAGTCTTCTCTCCACCTTGAGTTGCTATAGAATTAAATCCCAGTGATGCCATCTAGTTTGTCTTCCTCCCTTTTCCTTGTTGCCAGTAATAAGCCATATCCCCTTTAAGGATCAAAGATGTAACAGAAGTAACCTAAAGTATACATTTCACTAGCTGTCATCAAGATCATACATGTAGTCATGTGATTGGCTGTCCCAAGGTCCAAGTTCCTTCCTGTTGCCTGAAGCATTAGCATCTATCCTAGAGAGAAGCCGAAAGGCAGCACCAGAGAGTGGATCTCTGCTGCATAATAGGTAGACCTTGGCTCTTTGGCCAACTGCTCTTAAAGAGTTGTCAGCATCCACACTGAGACTTAAGGAGCCACAAGAGAAGCAGTGGAAGGAGTTGCTCTGTTGGCTGGGACACATCAACAGGGGAACAAGAGATAGAGGAGGTGCTGGGAGGGAGGGATAGGTACCAGATGAGAGGAGAAGAGAGATGGAGGATGGCTCGTGAGCTCTGGCATCCCTCACAGCTGATTCCTTCTGTCTTTGTGCTGGAATCCATCAGCTGGCTCCCATGACCATGGTGAGCTAGTGGAGGAGGACAAAAGCCTCCTTTCCTCTTCTGGTGTGACTGGCCCTGTGAAGTAGGACTTCAGTGGGCAGCGAGTCTACCTCATAGTCCTCCTCCAGGCAGGATTCCTTCTGCAGCCTCTCATTGTTTCCTACAAAGTGAGGCTTTGGGATTTCAAACATGGAAAGCAAAGGGTAGAAAATGAAGGCAGGCTTTCCTGGACATCAACCCCAGATTGGAAGAATGGATTTATCAACTGTGATCCTCTTTCACCTTGACCTTGGCTTGACCATCTTTTACCATCTCATTTCACAGCAGTGCTAGGGATTTGTGTCTGGGAAAGGATAGCGAGCAGACCATTATAGCAGGCACTATAATGGGTTCACTGAGGCATCTGTGGTTTCCACCTCTCCTCTAGGAAGGAGCATTGTCTTTCCTTACTTCTGCAGACAATCCTTTGTATGTCGAACAGTATTTTGTACCACATCCAGAGAACATGCCCCCTCACAACATATACCCAGAGAATGAGCTAAGGAAACATTTAAACTCTGCCATTCCAATATTGATGGAAGTAAAAACAAGTTCCTGAAAATTAAATCTGCTAGCAGGACCCCCTATTGCAAGAGAAAAACAAAGGCTAGGAGAAAAGCCTCTGCCCACCTATCCTCCAGCACACCACACACCCAATTATGAAATTTAGTAATTCATGGGAGGCTGAAATTGTAATGCAAGTCTGAGTAGTCTAAAGGTACACCTTCTGCTGAATGAAGGCAGCTGCAGTCTGAATGTGAGCAGGGGAACGAATTCACTGAACACTAATTGGAAACATAACATTTGTGCAATAAAGTTCACACTTCTCCCAAGCCCATGAGTGTTCCTTCCGCACTAGCATTTAGTATAGATATCTGGTTAGTGGAGACTCATTATTTGTGTGGTCCCACAGGAGTCCCAAGTACTTGAAAGCCTTCCAAACGGAAGAAAAACTATAGACGTGATCATTTCGTCCAAAAGAAAGACTCTCTAAATGTCTCCCTTCCACTTCCTTGTTGCTATCCTAAAATTATTCCATGTCTCCTAAAACTTCTGCCATCTCTGATACTAACAGCCTGGGGGAAGTTTTGAAGCAAACAGGCTTCTCTTCTGTCAGATTTAGCAAACAACGCTATACTGAGTCGCAGAAAATGTATTTCCCTCGCTGTTTCACTGTGAAGGCTTTTTGGCAGATGATTAACAGGTTTGTCTCTTGCAGACTTCATAAATCAATCAAGACAGTGTGTAACACTTATCTGCAATTGATCCTGTTAAAAATGTAACTGGTAACTATGGTAATTTATTAAGAGACATATTTTATACCCCGGGTTTGAGAAGTACCAAATCAGAGAGTTTTAGATCTGGGGGGAATCTCTGAGGTCATCTGGTGGAATTCTCTCAGGGAGAGCAACAACGTAGACTCCATGATGCTTTAACAGGGCTGAGGGAGACAAAGTCCTGGGAGTAACTTAGCCTGTTTTAGAAGTCCAGAAGGCTTTTCAGAGGTGGTGACATTCGAGCTGGATTTGAAAGGACTAGGCATTGCCATGCAGGGAAGTAAGGAAGGAGCAAGTATAAAGATGTAAAGACAGGTGCAGGAAGATCAAGTGACACGGCCAATGTCCCACAGCCATGCAGTAGCAGAAGAGGACCTGGCAGCCCGGCCTCCTGCTTCTGCCCTATAGCCCTTCTGCATTGCTGAAGGTGGAATTCACCCTCCCCGGTTGGACCACCAACCAGTGGCTTAAAGGAAGATAATCTTGTCTTAAACTTTACTCCAAATTATTATTATTATTATTATTATTATTATTTTTAAGTATTCAAGCCAGTGCACGGCTTGAACTCATGACCCCGAGACCAAGACCTGAGCTGATATCAAGAGTCGGATGCTTAACTGACTGAGCCACCCAGGGGCCCCTGAAAATTCTTATTTTTAAAAGCATATTCAGAAGGAACTTCTGAGGTCATCTTCTGGAAAGACACTATAACTTAAAGGCAGTAGAAACATGGACTCTTCTGGGCAAAGCCAATGGAGAAGGGAGGTGCTCAGGGCCCTTTCTTGTGAGCTTCGCTCTGCCAGGACCTGGACTGCTTTGCACTGCAAGGAGAGCACATGCTGGATTGGACCCTCTTGTTCTTAACTCTGTGTTCATATAAAGCGCAGCTCTTGTTAGCAGAGGGATAACATCGAGTGAGTGGAATTTCCCACCCATTCCCAAAAGGAACCACACGTTTGAACTCTTGAACTCTTTTTAAGTAGTTTCCAAGTGAAGAATGGCAGACAGTGGGGAAAAGACTTAAAGGAAATGCAGCACACTATGAATTCCTCACCATCCCTCCATCTTTTCCCTTATCGATGCATACCCAAGCCATCCCTCAAGGCCACAACCTCTGAGAAACCTTCTCTCTGCTGGTTTTGTCCTGTATCAGCTGCCATTGCTTTGTTGCTTTCAAGGCTCAGTGCCCTTCCTTGTCTGGACACCTTTTCTGCACAGTTGCTCTCTTAATTAATTATAGACTCATAAAAGTTTAGAACAGGAAGCAGTCCTAGGGATCATCTCTGCCATCACCTTCGTTTATATATGAAGGAGATGAGGCACAGAGAAGGGCAGGAAGTTGTTTTAGGGCCCCCACCATGATACTAAAAGAATGGGCTCCCGCATCAGGTCTCTCTACCTCCAGGCCCAACTTCTTCCATGTCCCGTGCCGCGTCCTGGGTGCCAGCTGTCCTCTTATTCTCCCAGTCAGGCTGCAGATTTCCTGTGAGCAAGACTTATGTCTTATATGTTAACATCTCACTTAGCAGAAACCTTAGTCTTAGCTTCACGGCTTGTAGTTGTGAGCAAAGACAACAGGTTGAATCCTTAACTCTGTCCACCTGACTAACCCTTCCTCTGCTTTCATTTCTGACTCTCTTTGAGACCTTAGGTGAGTCACTGCCCTTTCTTGAGTCTCAGTTTCCTTCATTATTAAATGAGAGCATAAGGCTCTGGTTTCTTGGATCCCTTTATGCCCCAAAAGCCCTAGAATTTGTTGCCTTACGGTGGGATCTTTTGTTGTCTTCAGGACCAGCCTCACTGTGCCATGGGTATGTCACCTGTTCCTTCCCCAGGCTTTTGCTGTTGAGTGAGTCCCCTCAAGATCCAGAGAGCACAGTATCATTGAAGAAGACCAGGCCTGGAGTCCTGGGTTCAAATCCTGCTTCCAGGATTCAGTGTCTTGGTAGTTCTCAGCAGGCCTCTTTGTCTTTCTCTGAGCCTCTCCTTTCTTTTTCTTTTTTTAGAATAGGAATAACATTGTATGCAGATACAGTGACAGTGAAATGGGATATACCTTGCAGAAACATGTGACACAATGAAGTCTCCAGTAGAGAGTGGCTTCCCTCCCTTATTCCACACCCAGCATTATTGAGAAACAGGCTGTTCCAAATAAACAGATTTTCTAGGTAACAGGTTTGCTACCTGAAGCTACGAAACATCGACTACTGTTTTTTGCTAAAATCTTTCTTAAATGAACACTATTTCTTTGTCAGGTGACACAGAATATAGCAAAAAGGAGTAGGAAGAACCTGAGAAAATTCCATCCCACAGAAGGCGGGCATGACCACATACACTGGGGATGCGTGTACAGCAAAGGGAATATGGAAGAAAACCCCCGTGCCTTTTGAGAGAGCTTAGATTTTTTTCATCTTGATACATGGGGAGCCATCGAAGGATTTTTAAGCAGGAGAATGACAGGATCAGCTCTGTTTCCGAGAGATGGTTCAGACTGCCGGGTGATGACAGAATCAAAGTGGGGAGTGAGGGAGGAAGAAGGAGGCCAGCCCCCAGGCTGTTGTGTTAGCCCTGGTGGGTCACAGCGGGCATCTGACCGACAGGTGAAAAATCTGAGATGGGAAGAGACAGGTCTGCAAATGCCCGGTAGCTCTGTGTAAAAAAACCAGTAAACAGAATATCGGCCCATTATGAGAAAAATGTAAAGCACAGAGTGTGCGAAGATGACCAGAAGACACCCCTGTAACCTAGCCTTCACAGATCAGTACTGCTAACAGCTTATGCTGTTTTCCCCAGTGTTTTTAGCTGCAGAATTTCTAATGCATTTGTAGATACAAATTTGATATATGAAAACTTGGTTCAGGCAGACATTTTCCAGAACACATCTCTTCGTGTCAATTGAGATGCCCTAAGAATAAAAATAACACACTGATTTTTAACTCTGTCGGTTCCTTTCAGTGATGGGGCCAGAAGAGTCCCAGTGTGTAGGCCCTGGCTAACCTGAGGTTGGATCCCTGGGCCTTCTGTTAGATAAACAAGGCCTCTTTTCAACTATCCTTCTCTCTTCCCCGCCAGAGTCCGTGGATAACTGTCCCAGCAACTGCTATGGCAACGGGGACTGCATCTCTGGGACCTGCCACTGCTTCCTGGGTTTCCTGGGCCCCGACTGTGGCAGAGGTGAGACCTGTGCATCTGCGTGCGATCCCTACTCTCCTGGCCCCGTGGGTGGCTCGCGTCCTACTTCTCAGAGCAAACACAGGACCCTGGGCCACCTCCTGCCTCCCATGAGAAGGGCCCCCCAGAACCATTCCTTGGAAGCCCCGAGGGGAGGGGGGAGTCTGATGGCGGAGCTGTGGCTGCATCAGTCCCATTGTGCCCAAGGGCGTGACTGGGGAGGGTCAGGGGCAGCCACGGCAAACCCTGTGACTGGGGAGGGTCAGGGGCAGCCACGGCAAACCCCATGTCTGTGGAGGGGTCAGGGGAAGTGGCAGTGGTGGTCCTTTTAAAAAGTTGATTTCCCTTTTGAGGAGTGCTCAGCCTTTGCCAAGTGGCTTTGGCAGCCTTTTTATGGGGGGGGGGCGGGGTAGGGTTTGTTTCATTTTGTTTCTTTGATTATTAAAGTATAATTGACATGTGCCAGCGGGCTTTGCTGGTCACTTCACAAGTGTGTTCTCTCTGGCCTTGTGGCTGGGCCTGCATTACTGCTCCACTCTCGCCAGGATCTTTGCTGAGACCACCGAGGGGAGGGGTTGGGGGGAGACTGCTTTGCTCTACACAGGACCCCAATGTTGCCTCATATTTGGGCATAGACAGTGCTAATGGTGACCACTGCTGAGATGACTAAAGGCTACTCATGTGTCCTGTGCTTTTGGCCTCCATTTCTGTCCTTGAAAGAGGTACGAGGGCAAAGGCCATTAGGAGCTCTGTAGACCTGAGGCTTTGGCACTCCTCTTGGGAAACTGAAATGGCTCCTTTCTTTGGTCATCCCATCTCTTCACTCCTTCAGGAAGCATCACTTAGTGCCCTTTAGGGCTTGTTCCCGTGCTGGGGGCTGGGGCTAGAGCACTGAGCGAGGCCCAGTTCAGGAGCTGTCAGTCTGGTCCAGGAGACAGACAAAGAAGTAGACGATGACAAAGCGTCATTAGCAAGTGAAACATGCTACAGCAGGGTTCAATTCAGACAGCGGCTGTCTTACCTTGGATGCGACAAGGACCAGGGAAGGCTCCGTGGATGGGGTGACATTGGAATCTAGACCTGGCTCTTGAATAGTCGTTCATCAGAGGGAGGCAGAGATGGTTTTTCAGTGCCCAGCAAGTACCGTGACATGATGCTGCTTGGGGCTCCGGCTTATTCTTGCTAATGTGGGAGAGACTCGGTCTGAGACAGCAGAGCTGCAGCCCTGGGGAACCACAGCGATTACCTGCCGAGTACCGCTAAAAGGAAAGAAGCCAGGTGGGGGCCGGGGGAAGGTGGTGCAGCGAGAAGAGATGAGTCATTCCCTCTAACAAGAATCACTGTCTCATCCCATCCACACTTAAACTTGAGAATCATGTATAAACAGCCTCATCGTGTCTCGGGAAGGCTGGCAGGTACTTATGGCACAGTGCAATATAATTTATTTTTTTTTAAGTTTTTTTTTTTTATTTATTTGACAGACAGATCACAAGTAGGCAGAGAGGCAGGCAGAGAGAGAGAAGAGGAGGAGGCAGGCTCCCTGCTGAGCAGAGAGCCCGAATGCGGGACTCGATCCCAGGACCCTGGGATCATGACCTGAGCTGAAGGCAGAGGCTTTAACCACTGAGCCACCCAGGCACCCCATAATTTATTTTTATATAGTGTCCTTCATATGGATGATTACAAAACACTCTATGCTAAGAGGCAGAATGGGAAGATAATACTGTGAAGAGCCAGGTTGAGCTGAGCTATTCTCTTATGGAGACAGTAGTGTGTGGGGCTCGAGTGGAGCCTGAAAGGCAAGAAGGACTGAGCTTCACTGGGTTGGAGAGATAGTACGTGGTGCTGCAGATGGGGCGCAGGGAGAGAAATGGAATGCTGTCAGGAGAGTGCTGGAGGAGAGATTGGGGCAGGCAGGAGGCCTGGATGCTGTCTTTCCCAGTAAGACCAAGGAACAGGTAGAAGCTTCAAGCATCAGGGTCCTGGCCCCGCTGCTGAGCTGCACCCATAGTCCAAGGGGGATGAAGGAGCGCAACGTTCAGTGGGTGCTGACCCCACCGGGTCCTGCACAGCACACCCTAGCCTACAGTTCCACGTGTGTTTAAACTGAAATAAAATAAAGGCCGAGATGCAGAGAGATGGGTACCTGTGAGGATTGTGGCAAAGCACTTGAGGCTCTTGGTCTGGCCTGCAGGCCGAAGGGAGAAAGGGGCAAAGGCAGATGGGCCATGCCGGGCGTTGACTGATGCCAGACTTCCCGTGCTGTCTCTGCAGCCTCCTGCCCTGTGCTCTGCAGCGGGAATGGCCAGTACATGAAGGGCCGGTGCCTGTGCCACAGTGGATGGAAGGGCGCCGAGTGTGACGTGCCCACCAGCCAGTGCATCGATGTGGCCTGCAGCAACCACGGCACCTGCATCATGGGCACCTGCATCTGCAACCCTGGCTACAAGGGCGAGAGCTGCGAGGAAGGTAGGACCGCGGTGGGTGGGTGGTGGCACCCACCTAACTCTGGGACACGCCAGCGCACCATACCAGGCTCGCCTTTGGGGAGCAGCTCCGCCCTAAGCCAGGCACCCCCTGCAGTGGTAACTGACTTAGCGGGGAGGGTAGGCATATTGGAGTCTTAGCTGGTGAAGGAAAGACAGGGTCGTGTGTGGAGTACTTACTGTATGTAGGCTGTGTCCTAGAGGCCTTAGATCACTTGGCCTCAAACCCGGTAAGGTGAGGTAGTTATCTCTGTGTCATAGTTAGGGGAACCGGAGCTCAGAGAGTCACAAGACCTGCCCAGGGTCACATGCCTGGAAGTGGCAGAGCTGTGTGTCTGGCCCCAGAGCCCAGGTTCTCTCTTCTCCCCTTTAAGCTCATCTTCTCTCCATGTCTTAAGTGTGAGTCTGTTACAGACCTTCAGACTCTGCCTTCTGTTAGCACAGGCATGTGTGTGTGTGTGTGCGTGTAGCTTATAGGTACTTGTGAGTGTGTCTGCCTCCGTCATAAACTGTGCAGCAGAGGCCAGAAAGTGAGCTTCCACTTTCACAGTAAGCAAGTCCTTTCCTAGACAGTCTCATCTGGTGAGAAAAGTGAGCATCTCTGGCCCGAGGATGGGCAGCGGCAAGCCCATGGTCATGGAGCTAGCCAGCAGTGGGCCCGGGACTAGTGGGTGGCAGGGCTGGGACCCACCCCAGGTCTTCTTACTTCAGAGCCCTCTTTTTTCTTGCCTGCGTGGGATTTGTAGATGAGAAGGGTCTTATTCACAAGCAATATAGAGTGGCTTTTAAGAGTGCATGCTCTGAGATCAGATGTAAGTTTGAGTCCTATTGTGCCACTAACTAGCCTCACTTCTCTCATCAATAAAATGGGAATTCCTTCCTCAGAGGGCCATCATATGGATTGAATTAAATGACTCATGTAAAGCACTTAGCTGAGTGTCGGACACATAATAAATGCCCCATAAATGTTAGGTCTTTTTTTATTAGTATTATTATGGGGACAATTGAAGCCCATTTCCTGCTTCACCCCAATCACTTTATCTAAGGTCTTTGGAAACCGGGTGGATGTCACTGTTGCAACTTGTGGACAATGCTAATGGGCTTCCCTCCCGCTGCCCACCATCTAAGGCGCTGGAGTCTTCACAGCGGATGGAAGAGGCTCCAAGGAGAGCTAGCCTTCTAACCCATTTGGGATTGAACACATAGGCCCCTCTCAAGGTATCATTTCTCTTAAAAAAAAAAAAAAGAAAGAAAGAAAGTAAGAAAGAAAAAGGGAAAAAAGGGCCCGCTTTAAAAGAGTGGGGAACAGGAAGGGATTAGTGTCTGAAAAGCAGTGCCTCTCCAAGACAGGCTGCCTATAAACCCCAAGTGTGCCTGGAGGTCCTGATTCAGACCTATTAACTTTGATGGGGATTACTTCGGGCTGTCTGAGAGAGGAGGAGTGCCAGCCACTGGAACAAAGGAACTTTGCTTTCTCCTCTGACAATGGTGACCTTCCTCTGCTTTCCCTTTTCATTTTAGTCACTTGAGGTGAAGACCCTAAGAAGAAAAGGAAAACAAAGAGGAGATTCCTCTTGAAACAGTGGGGTCATCCCAGCCTGAAGCCCACCGGGTCATGTGGGCCAGGGAAGGCACACTGTCCCTTCCCCAGCTCATCTGGCTCAGGACAGTGCCCCAGCAGGCAGGCTTACTTAACAAAGAGGGGAGAAAAAGTTGTTTAGCTCTTTGATTTACGTTATCTATTTGAAAAGAGATGTTTTGACTCCTTTCTTTTCTGAGGACGGCCATCTGGTATTAATTCCTTTTATTACTTATGTTTCCTGGTGAAACATCATTGCACAGCCCTTGTGTTTATAATGGGGGCTTCTAGGGACCTTCACCGCCATGCCGCCCCACTCCGCTCTCTCTCCTCCTCCCTCAGCTCTGTGCTGACAGGTTTTGCCGTGTTTATAAAACATCAGCTAACAAGCTTATTTTTTCCGTCTCTCCCTCTTCTTCTTCTGAAATTTATTGCCCCATATTTTTCAAAGCCTAAACTGTGCCGACAGGAGGCTTGGAGGGGGTGGGGGAATGGCAAAAGAGAACACCTTAGGCCTTTTGCAGTGCAGAGTAACACTGTGTTTTGGTTCTGAAGAGCATCTCGGAGCTTGTGTGATCACTGGAGCAGGGGACATTTGGGGGAAGAGTTGTGTTTGCAGCTTGGCTGTGCAGGCCTCCACATTTTGTTAACGGGCTAAGCTTCTGCCAGAAATTTGGGCTTGAATGGCAAGCTCTACAAAGAGGAAAAAAAAAAAGGTAACTGGCCCCTTCTCTAAGCAGAAGCTCAGTTAGACTATCTTCTACACAGCCCACTTCCCTAGCAGCTTCTCCACTACTCCTTCAGCTCAGAACTCCGCCACCATGGGCCAGCTCGGTCTCCCCACGTGACCCATGGCTCTTGGGGAAACAAATGTCATTTGTGAAACTGTCTTGCTGCGGTAGAGGGAAGACAACTCTCATCCCATCCTCAGGTTGCCATCACCCCAGAGGCCCCAGAAAGTGAGGGCAGATCCTGAGTCTCCAGAGGCCATCTCTAGCAGAGCGTCACAAGTGGCCCAGAGAATGGCCGTATGTATCGAGTCAGCAGGGACAGCGTCCTCCCTGCGTCCTCCCAGCATCCTCCCTGCGTCCTCCCAGCATCCTCCCTGCGTCCTCCCAGCATCCTCCCTGCATCCTCCCAGCGTCCTCCCAGTGACCTCCCAGCGACCTCCCAGCGACCTCCCTGTGTCCTCCCAGTGTCCTCCCTGCGTCCTCCCTGCATCCTCCCAGCGTCCTCCCTGCATCCTCCCAGAGTCCTCCCTGCGTCCTCCCCACGCCCTTCCCGCGCCCTACCAGCGTTCTCCTCCTTGCTTGGCCCGTTCAGCTGAGCTGCCTTCTCTTGAGTTGCGGTCCTGTTAATCAGTATCTTCTGGTCTTCATTCCCTGCCTGGACCGTCTTCTGAGAGTGTGGGATTCACTTTGCTGGTTCCTGGGTTTCTATCAGACTTATTGTGTCTGAGGAGCGGGACTGTGACGCCGAAGGCCTCTTGCTAAACTTGGCACCCTCTCGGCTTGCTCACTAACAGTGCAGATTTATAGATTCAACCTCGAGGGTGCCTCAGAGACAGCGTCAACACAAAGCCAGGGCCCAGGCACTCCCAGAACGGGAAATACCTTTATGGGCCTCGGGACAGGAATTGCTGAGTCGTTTCCTGTCAAACTGGAAAGCTCGCTAGATCTAGGGAATTATCATAGTAGCCTAATGGGCCAGAATAATCCTTCTGAGATTCCAAGATGTGAGGCCAGTCATGAAAATATATCACTGTTATTATTTTTATTATTTTTAATTACCAGGAATTCCAACAGGTCATGCTTTAACCATCGTGAAGTGGTGTCCAGAGACTGTGAGAGAAGATTCTTTGCTTTCATTTGGCTTTATTAATTCTTCACTTTGTTCTATTTCTTTTCTTACTTTGTTTCATTTTTATTTCTATTTTTTAACCACTTACATCTGTATATATGTATATATGTATGTGTGTATTTTTGAACCAGTAAGATTACAGAAGAAATAGCAAGAGATGTCTACCAGGAAAGAGTGATTCAAATTTAAATTCCTCCACTTACCACTGTGTGATCTTGGGCAAGTTATTTAACCTCTCTGTGCTTTAGTCTCCTCATCTGTGAAATGGGAATAGTAATGGTCTCTACCTGAAAGAACTGTCATTAGAGTTAACTGAGACTGTGTACTTAAATGACTGAATAGTAAAATATGGCCCAGAAGAGGGACTACATCAGTACTCGTTGTTGTTATTATTATTATTACTATTGTTATTATTACTATTATTCTCATGATTCTGTTTTTAGCAAATGATTGCTCCTGACTTTCGACCTTCTGATGTCGCATTGATGTCATTAAGTTGAACTCCTTTTCAAGACCTAAAACGTTAGAAGAGCTGTCTTGATAAGGCAGCTTTTAGACAGACACTCTGTTCCCAGAATGCAGCTGTTTGTACAATCTCTGTCCATTTGTGTCTGTGACTTCAACATACTCGGGCCAGGTTTCCCCATCTGTTCTGCAAAAGTCGATATGTGGGTTATAAAATTTATTTAATCAATGTAGTAATGTCATGTCTGAATTATAAATAAAGTAAAAGCACCTCTGACCAGTTTACCCAAGTCATGCCGCTAAATGACCTGATAGGATAGAAAAGTAATTTCTTGGTAACAGTTTATAGTTCACACGGTCCTTTCAAATCTTCAGTGTCCTCATTAGCAACCGAGAGCAAGATAATTTTGACATGGGAAGTTTGGAGGAGGTACGTGAACTTGACGGTCATCCTAGAACCAGTGCCTTTGTCCTGTGACCCTTGAACTTAGGACCTCAGAGAGACCCTTGAACCTAGGACCTCAGGGATCAGATGCCAAGTTCCTTCCTGTGGGGCACAGGAGTTCCTCCAGAGGGCTTCCTGAAGGAAACTGACCACATTCTCTGCAGCACTGTCAACCTTTTTCCAGCTGCTGCATGTGGCAGCCCTACAAGGACACCACTCTCCCCTACAATTGCAAGAGGAACAGAAATCCCCTCTTTCCTAAAATGAAACACAGATCTCACAACTTTTTGGTAGAGTAGGACCGGCCTTTGCCAACTCTTTCTTTTCTCTGCTGCCTTTTGCACTTTTCCGTGTGAACTGGAGCCATGTGATAATTTGGCCCTCAACACTCTCCTCCTGCTTTGCTGTGCAGGGCTTTCCAGAAGATCAAGGTCTCTGTTAATCTTGTGCAGCCCCATAGCTAAAGTTTTGATTTAGGAAAATCAGCCCCAGTAACAAATATTGGCTTCAGAATCAGACAGACCTTCTGATTCCTCTCTGGCAGGGTTAATTGTGTGACCTGACATAAATTATTTGCTTCTCTGACCCTTAATTTCCTCATCTGTACTTCACTGGGTTATGGAAGAAATTGAATCTGAAGATATAGGTGAAGCCCTTCCTAGAATGCAGGTACAGAGCAGGTAACCCACAGTGTTACTCTCCTTCCTATATTTCTGGGTTGGTCTCTTGAGACCACCTTGACCTTGGGCTCTAGGAGCCCTGCGGGGGTTGCTTGGCTGTGAGCTATAGCTATGTAGTTCACGCACTATGCAAGGAAAAGGTGGGCAAAGCCTGTGAATATAATTTTGTGGGGTTTTTTAGAGGTTTTTTTTTTTTTTTTACTAAGTTCAGTTAGCCGACATCTAATACGTCATTAGTTTTCGATGTAGTGTTCTATGATTCGATGCTTGCGTGTAACACCCAGAGCTCGTCACCTCATGTGCCCTCCTTAATACCCATCACCCTGTGACCCCATCTCTCCACCCACCTCCCTTCTGCAACCCTCACTATGTTTCCCAGAGTCCAGAGTCTCTCAATGCACTGCATAATTTTGAATAGTCATTGAAATGTTTGCCCTCTGGAAAGTGAGGTTTGAAAGTTTGTGTCAATCACAGACACTTTGGGAAGATGATAACATCTAATGGAATTTAAATGCAAAATAAATTCTCTTTTTAATTAAGGGATCTCTTTCAGTCCCACCTTCATGGTAAGACTGTATTATGAGGTGGTAAACAATGATAGTTTATTCGACAGAGATCTCTTGAGTACCTCCTATGCTCTGAGCACCGTTCCAGGGGCCGGATACAAAGAAGGGAACAAAACGAAGCCTCGTCCGCTAACCGGTGCAGTTACTGCTGACAGAGCAGGCACAGGGTGCCATGCTGGCACTTGAAATATAGTTCTTTCTTTCTTTTTTTTTAAAGTAGGCTTCACACCCAATGTGGGGCTTGGACTCATAACCCTGAGATCAAGAGTCACATGCTTTACCAACTGAGCCTTCCAGGTGCCCCTTGATAATGTAGTTCTCACTCTGCCTTACAAACCAAGAAGTAGGAATTTGTAACCACTGAAGTTTTTCCTCCTTACTCTAGCCAGTGGCTCCTCTGCAGGAAATCCGTGACCTCTTACCAGGGTAAGGCCCCTCCACTACAAAGTAGAGTAGTTCACTTAAGGAAGCCTACCTTTGCTGGTCAGGTGCTCACCCATGTTCTCTCTGCTCCATGTCACAGTGGACTGCATGGACCCCACGTGTTCAGGCCGGGGTGTCTGCGTGAGAGGCGAGTGCCACTGCTCCGTGGGATGGGGCGGCACCAACTGCGAGACGCCCAGGGCCACGTGCTTGGACCAGTGTTCAGGCCACGGAACCTTTCTCCCAGACACCGGCCTTTGCAGCTGTGACCCAAGCTGGACAGGACACGATTGTTCTATCGGTAAGTGTGGGGAGAAGGGCATTGCGTGGCCAGAGGAAGGAGCTTTCCACCAGAACATATTCGCCATTCATTCCCCGTCAGTGATCTGTCCCTGTTCCTGGTCATGCAGTGGGGTGGGGGGTGGCGGGGGTGGCGGGTCAGGGCTACCCAGATCTCTGAGTGCTTTCCCTCTTCCCCTGAACTCTGTCCTTCAGCACCTATACTTTTCAATCAGCAAAGGATTCAAAAATTACTCTTCACATCATTCCTTACATAGTGATGGCCTTGAGCATGAAAACATGGCCCTGTAACCATGTGAATTAGAATACTAGATTGAAATCTCATCTCCCATGTTACGGTGGTCATGCCTAGAGTCAAGGCCATAGGGAACAGTGTGCCTAGCCGAGACCTACAGGAATGGGGCTTTAACGGACTCAGGTCCAGCGGCCTGGATGGCTCAGTCAGTTTAGCGTCTGGCTGTTGATTTCTGCTCACGTCATGATCTCAGTGTAGTGAGATGGAGCCCCATGTCGGGTTCCACACTCAGCAGGGAGTCTGCTTGGCCTGCTTAGGATTCTCTTTCTCCCTCTGCCCCTCCTTTCCTCCCCCCACCTCTCTAAAAAAACAGTGGTGGACTTAGGGGCCAGCTGTCACACCCTTTGGTTTCACCCATTCATCTGAATTCAGTGTATTATTCAGGGTTCTCTGTGACCTGATCCCCACCTGCCATTCTGGCCAGATTCTCTGCAAGCAAGTATGTTCCATGAGGATAGCAAACATGTCTGTCCATCCTACACACCCAGGACTCAGCATAGGCCTGGCCTACAGCAGCCACTTCATAAATATTGATGAATGGGTAATGAACAAATGGAAGAACACGTGACTAAATGTGTTCTTCACTGTAGCATTCAGTTCATGTATAGAGGGCTTATATGTAGAACATTCAAAGAATCATGACATTACCACCCTGCTATTCATAATCCCCTTACGATGTGTAGACCCTCCCCAGATGAGGGCTGAAGGAGAACACGTGTGAATCACCTAGCCCAGTACTGGGATATGGTAGGTGTGTTCACTTCTCAGACCTCATTTCAACAGGGTCCACTGTTTAAATACACATGAAAACCCTGTGAGAAAGGTATCATCACCCCGGCATACCGATCTACATAATGTTTTAATCAGCGAATGCTTTTGAACACCTACTGTGTACTAGACACTCTTCTAATCAGAGATACAAAGAGATAAGAACGTCCCTATCTCGGCTGAGCTTCCAGTGAGGGAGACAGCAAACAAATGAAGAGAAATAATGATAAAGAAGCTTAGGCCCAGAAAATTTTTCAGTAATCCCACCCAAGGACACTTAGCTAAACAGTGGCAGCATCTCCAGCTATGGGTTTTGTTTTGGTTTGGTTTGATTTTTTGTACTTACATCACTTTCTTTACACAGCAATACTATTTAAACAAAGTGTGGCTCAAATTGGCTCATTCCATTGCATGTTAGCAGTCCTTTCTGTGATCAGGAAAGATGGCTGAGGCCTTCAGCAAAAATGAGATCCATGCAGCATTTGTGCCTTTGGAATACTCGGGACTACCTTGCCCCATTGCACGGAGGATTGGTGTTCAATATCCACTCTGAATTGGACTTTCATCCTTGTTTGCAAAGCTTGTGTGAAGACATGATTGCAGACACAGATGCGCAGGGTCTTAGGAATAATTCTTTTTATATAGCTCCATTTATAGTGATCTAATAAATGGTCCTCTCAGAGCTACACTGGGTTGTATTGTTTGTTACGTGGCTGCAAAGCTTATTTATGATAGGTATATAACTGTCGGTGCATTGTTAATCCCCGATGAAACTGCACAGCCTTTCATCAGCAGCAGGTTTACCTTTGGGTGAGATCACCAAGTATTCTTTAGTTGGTCCTGCAGAAGGAGACAGCAGACCCATTGGACGGGAATTTGACTAGAACCACGAGAGCTCGTCTTTCTCAACTCTCTGTGCACCACTCCCCATAACTGGTGCCAAATGTGTGTGTGGCCTCGCGTGCAAAGGCAGAGGAGTTCCAAGTGATGAGAAGTGTCCCTGAGCCCAGCAAACCTTGTTTCAGACTCTGGCCCTGCTACGTCCTAGTTATAACTCTGGGCAAGTTCCTTCCCCTCCCTGAGCTGTAAAATGGAGGTGGTGACAGTCCCTACCTTCTGGGGTTATTATTTAGAAAATTATCGTGTGCTGAATTATTTAAGACGATATTCAAGAAGCACTTAGCATGCTACTCAGCTCATGATATGGGCTCGTTAAATGTTAGCTGCTGTTACAATTATGATTAAAAACAGCCTCTGCTGAGGGCCCTTGATATTAATGAAGACATTTGATAGAGGCAAGATGAAATATACCCTTCAGAAATATGGATTCGAGTTTTTAAATCTCCAACCTACAGCTGACAAAAACAGTGTCATGACTGCCAACCTGGCCAGGAATGTCAAAGCTACCTTCAAAATTACTGTTTCCCAGGGCAATAGTAATAGTAGTTTTTGTTTGTCGAGTGCTTCCCAGCCTACAGAGATATTTCACACATGCACACGCACCCTCACAACGACAGTCCTGTGGGTAGGGTGACTGGGTAGGACATCATCTGGAGGCTCAGGGTGTTGCCAGGCTCACCTCAGGCGCACTGGGGCCTGAGGAGGCTGGTGGCCAAACTACAGCCTGGGGCTCCGGGCCTCGCCTACAGCCCAGCACCCTCTGTCACCTCCCCACAGGCCACTGTTGCCCTCAGCTATCCCTTCCCCTCCAGAAGCCAGTCTGAAGGCTAGTGAAGGCACGTGGAAGGTGCTTCTCTCTCACCACCTGCCCCGTATCTGCGGTACCTGGCTGGGCTCGGTCTTGCTGCTGTCCCGGGCTAACCGTGGGGCGTTGGTGAGGTACAGGCTTTTCTCGACTTCAGTTTCCTCATCTGAAAACTGGAGAGAATAGTGTCTCCCTCATGTGACATCAAATTACAGAATGGATGCACGCACATTGAATCGTGCCTGGCTGGGGTGCGCTTCACGTCTCTCTCCTACCTCCCTTCCTAGTGCACTTTCACAGAGTGGAAGCTGTTTGAAAACTATCGAGATTTTTTTTTTTTAAAGATTATTTTTATTTATTTGACAGAGATCACAAGCAGGCAGAGAGAGGGGAAGGGAAGCAGGCTCCCTGCTGAGCAGAGAGCCCAGTGTGGGGCTCGATCCCAGGACCCTGGGATCATGACCTGAGCTGAAGGCAGAGGCTTTAACCCACTGAGCCACCCAGGTGCCCTGAAAACTATCAAGTTTTTGCTGTGACTGATCCAGAGCTGCCTTATTGACTGGATGCTGCTGAAGCTGGGGGGCTCTATGTTCAGGGGGTTAGCTGTAAGGTGGTGGGACAGGCACTGGACTTTGTCTCAGAAAATCTGCTCCCTGCTCGTAGAGTGGCCTTGGCAAGTTGCTTAACCTTTCCCCCCATCCCTTGCCACAGTTTCAAGGTAAAAATCCCTCTGGGATTGTGGTAAGGATTCAGTGAGAAAATGAAGGTGAAGTGGTTGACGCCGTGTCTGGCCCAATTTGGACCCCCGCTGAGAGGCTGCTTCCATTGTATGATGTGTGTTATTGGCTCCTGGCATGGTGGGCCTGGCGCAGACACTGCCCAGGGCCTTCCCGTCAGGAGCTGCAGGCCGGTGGCTCACCTGAAGTGCTCCTCTCACCATCCGCTCCGACTGTGGCTTCTAGGGTTGGCAGAAATCACCACTGGGCCCTCATAGGAAGGAGGGCCACCTCTTCCGAGATGAAGAGACATCTTTCTGTTTGGCCCGGGGAACATGATTTAGTGAAAGCAGCTGAAATCCACGTGCCCGGCACTCCACGACCGGTCTGTAATGGAATGTGAGCTGCCAGGTTCCTCAGCACTTTGCTTGTGTTTGGGGAAACAGTGAAGTCAGATTTTCTATAAGGGTTTACTCAGACCCCAACTTCCCAGCAGCATGGCTTCTGATCTCAGCTCAGAATTCCTCCTGAAATCCCGCCTCCTTCATGTGATACTCCTTCCTGACAAACAGCATAAGACAACTGCTGGGACAAATGCCTGTGGCCTGGAAGAGTGCTGGTTATGTGCCCCACCCCCCGCACACCGGGGTCCTCGACTCTGGACCCAGTGGGACTTGGCTCTTCCAGGCTTAGAGGGGGATGGCAGCAGTGATGATGGTGGTGGTGATTCCTAGTGCTGGGGTTTTCAGATGGTGAAGAACTAGAGAAAGGAAATGACTTGTCCGAAGTAACTCAGCTAAGCAGTGGCAGAGTATGAAGTAAATCGAGGAGCTCTGGTTCTAAGTCCTTAGCTTTTGCCTCAAGCCGCCTTTCCATCCAAAGAGGTTTCCTTATAAGGATGGAGCATTATTTAAAGAGCCAACACTTCTTAGTGTTTACCCTGTACCAACTACTGAACTAAGTGCATTATAACCATTATCTTAGTTAAGGTTCATATGAAAGCCATAAAGAAAGTATTATCAGTTCAATTTCCTGATAAGGAAGCTGAAGCTCAGAAAAGTTAAATTCCTTGCCAGCATCCCCCCATCAGTAAGTGGCAGAGTCCAGTTCAAACCAAATACGGCTCCAAGGCCTCTCCCTAGCTCTGTGGTACACTTAGCAAGAATCTGAAATCTTGCCTCTCTCTTGCCAAGCTGTGAACTCCAAGAGGTCAGGATCTACCAATATCCCTAGCATGGGGCCTGAAGGGGTTTAGGTTCTCAGGATTATTCAATAAATGACTTACCCAGTGACACATCAAAGAAGAAGCTAGAGGCTTTGTCTAGGAAGAAACCAGCACACTCCCAGTCTAATTTGTTATCTAAGGCCCCTCCTCCCCACCCCTGTGTACATCCTTGCACATATACCCATACATACACACGTACACACAGGCATGCATGCCCTGCAGAGCTAAAACCCAAATCCCTGGGCTCCTTCTCTCTGTTTCCTGACCTGGCTCATGTTAGTTTCATGTGCCTTGCCAGCCAGCTGGAACCCCTCCTGGACAAGAGTGGACACCATTTCACCTCCTTTTAGCCATCTTCCCTGGGGAGCACCATGGCAGGCCGGACACCTCCTCAGCCTTTGCATAAAGTGGGTGCTCCCAAGCAGCACTGCTGAGAGCAGAATGACTCTCCCCAACAGCCCCAAGTGACTTAGTTGGATTTTCTCCTCTTGGCTCTGAGCTGCCTTAGAAAAGGGAAGGAATTTAACCTCTCCAAGATGGTCCTTACAAGTAGCAACGTTTACCTCTCTTTCAGAGCTTAATGACTCCTTGAGATTTTGGGCTCTTTGATGTTATCCAGGACACCATTTCAAATGTGGTCACTTAGACCCACCGTTTGCCCCTCTGCTGGCTCTCCTTCGGGGCTTCCTTCCCCTCCACCCCAGGCTCAGTCCTCAACCTCATAAATTCACTCCTCATTTCCACTGCTCTGTGAGCTCTCTCCAGTCTTGTCTTCCATAAGTGACTTTTATGTGGAAGGGCCCTCTCATGACATTTCATTCCTTTGGGGGGTTCTGGCCCCCAGAAGCATTACATGACAGAGATTCTGCCTGTGAAATGCCCATGCTGGTGGTTTATGATTCTTATCATTTCATCTCAGTGGAGTTTTCATGGAGTAACAAGTGGAGATTTAGAGGCTGGGTTTAGAGGTAGCACATGCAGTCAGAAAGAACCACATGGGATTTGGAATGGGACCAAGCTAGATTTTTTCTTTTTTTTTTTCTTTTCTTTTTTTTTTTTTTTAAAGATTTTGTTTATTTACAGAGATCACAAGTAGGCAGAGAGGCAGGCAGAGAGAGAGGAAGGGAAGCAGGCTCCCCGCTGAGCAGAGACCCTGATGTGGGGCTCGATCCCAGGACCCTGAGATCATGACCTGAGCTGAAGGCAGAGGCCTAACCCACTGAGCCACCCAGGTGCCCCCCCACAAGCTAGATTTTTAAGACTGAGCTTATCCAAAGAATATGGCCAATGATACCTGCTTGGCAGGGTTGTTTTTTCAAATTATCTTTAATACGTGTGTATAAAATGCCTAGCATGGTGCTGGCATTCATTAAGCACTCAATAAGTAAAGTGTATATTCTTAGAACTTGTGATTAAATCTCAATTAGCCAAATAGTCCTTAGACTCTTGCAAATTTAAGTCTGAGAACAATTTATATGGTGAAGGTTCTGAGCCAGACTTGGACCTGAGTCCATGCAACCTTGAACAGCTTGCTTTCTCTCTCAGCAGCTCAGCTTCCTTGTGGTTCCTAACTCCCTGCCACCCCTCCCCCCAGCCCATCACCGGTCATCAACTCTAGATGAAATTATTAATGTGCTGACATATTTATCCCCAAACAATAGCACAAGGGCCAAACAGCATTAACATCAGTTTCCTGCCAGATAATGAGCTTTCTGAGCTCGAGTCCAGAGAGGAGCACAGCCTCCAAGAGAAAGAGAGCATCCCAGAACAGCTCCAGACCTGCCCTCTGCCCCTGAGAGTAACAGACATCCACCTCATTCACTCATGACCCTTCCTGGCCTCCCTGCATGCTGGGTGCACCAAGGATCAGAGAGCTTCAGCTCACCCAGGAGGCGACACCTAGTTAGGAGGCATGATAAGAGCTCTGACTGATGTGTGTTTGTGGGGCTTGGGAACACAAGGGCAGGAACAGTGACCTCAGCCGGAAGACAGGTGAGAGCAGAAGCTGGGACAGTCTTCCCCCGGGAGACTTATAAGCCAGACCATTAGAGGGGATCTGAGGGTGGGGAGAGTCCAGGCAGAGGGAACAGCGTGTGTAACGTACACAGCTGTGCAAGAGCATCATCTAGAAAATCCTGCATCTGACTGGAGAGTAGCAGCCATGGGGGTGGGTAGAAGAAGTAAGACCAGAAAGGTAGGCAGGATCCAAACCGTGGTGTCCACTGAATGCCTTGCTAAAAATCTTGGATTGAAAAATTGTCCAAGGGGCACCTGGGTGGCTCAGTTGGTTAAGCAACTGCCTTCAGGTCAGGTCATGATCTCAGGGTCCTGGGATTGAGCCCCTCCTGTGGCTCCCTGCTCAGCGGGGGACCTGCTTCTCCCTCTTCCACTCCCCTTGCTGGTGCTCTCTCTCTGTCAAATAAATAAATAAAATCTTTCTTTAAAAAAAGTAAAGCAAAATAAAATAATAAATAAAAATTGTTTAATGCACACTGAAGATTTCCCTGTCAGACTTCATGTCAGACCACCTCCTTTGGCTCAGCTAAACCTGGACTAGGTTCCTCCTTCACTGAAGGGGGACCTTCAGAATTCAAAGCCAGACCCTCTCAGCTGCTGATTTCCTCTCTGTTCCTCTCCTCCCCTTCAAAAAGAAACGCAAATCCTAAAGCATAGTTAATAACAAATATGACTGGCTAGATAGGGAGCAGAAAAGCTATTTTCAAACTAAGTCACAGTTGACAGCAAAATAAGCCCAATGTTAAAAAAAAAAAGAAGAAGAAGAAGCTGAACATAGTAACAGGGTTAAAAAAAAAATTAAAGCTCTAAACATAGCATTTGCATTAGTGCTAAATTTTGAAAATGGTAATTCAGTTTTATTTACGAGGCAAATATAATTACATTTAAATTTGAGGGAACAGAATTTAATTCTTATTAATGACAGAAAGACTGAGTGAGATGCTTTAATGCCAGAGAAATTGTCTTATGTTCATGGATGGGAGAGAAAATTAGATTCAGCGTGGAGCATTCTCCCTGCTACAAGTCTCATGTGTGTAGCCGGAATTGTTCCCTTTCTGAGAAGCATTAGCTTCTCAGCCCAGAAAGCACAGCACTGACATCCAATTAAACATCAAAAGGAAATGATCGGGCCGGGCTATTTCTGTATAGGTATGTTACGGAAGAAGAAACCCGAGGTTAGAATTTCAGCGGAGGAATAATATCCATTGAGACTTGACATTTCCTGTACCCGTTCCCAACAGCAAGTGATAGCCCGAAATCAAAGTTCAGAATAATAAATATCTGAGAGATTGACACTGAGGCAGAGAAAGAAGAGGAGGTGTTGGAAGGAGGCAGAGAAGAGCCCACCAGTTGTCTGGGATAGAGCGTGCAGGTTGAGACACAATGAGATGGTCAGCTCCTAACGTTTAATCAAAGACTGGGAAATTGGGCCCAGACAGGCATAGTGCTAAATAGTGCCAGAGTTAAAGGTTGATAAACCAGGAGCTGGCAGCTTTGTAATTTGGTAGAATTTCCCCTGATAGCCCTAGAACATTTTCTATCAGAATTGGAGCTCTTCAGTATGTAAATATAAGCCCTCCTGAAATTGGGCTTCAGATTCAGGTTTCTGTTTGGATGTCCAAGCTGGTGACTTGTACACAATCTCTGGTTGTCTTCCTGAATCAAACTGCTCCTATATAACTTACAATTTTAAAATAATAACCACACTTTGAATGGAAATTTGTATTTACATTTTACAGAGCTCCTCCTGTATGTGCATCATGATTTATTCAGACAACAAATACATAAGCCTCTGACCCTGGAGATGGTGTTATTCCCAGGGATCCAGAGTTCAGAGAGCCTGAGGGATTTGCCCAGAGACACTCTGGGAAAACAAGGATTCAATGCCTTCTTTCTCTGGGCTCAGAGCCCATGTTTATCCCCTGCATAACTCTCTCATTGGCCATTGCCAAGGTTTATGCTAATACTGTTGATAAATCAAGTATGAGGTTCATAAGGTTTCACTTCAGTGGATGCCACAGCAAAGAGCCACGTAAACTGGATCTTGACCATGAGGTACCAGGCAGTACTGTAGGGGCTCAAGGAAAAGAGTGATTGCTTTCAGCCAGGGGGAATCAGGGGGGCTTCCTGGAGGAAGCGGGATTTAAGGTGGGTGGGTGATGGAGGTTGGATTTGAGTTGGCAGAGAGAGAGAAGGAAGAGACAAGCACCTTGAAGCAACCCATTGTAGAAATCAAAGATTTGCAATTGGATACAAAGATGCAACAGAACATGGCATTTTCCAGGAAAAACCAGTAGTTTGGAGTGGTTTTGCTTAAGATATTTGTGGCACCGGGGCGCCTGGGTGGCTCAGTGGGTTAAAGCCTTTGCCTTCGGCTCAGGTCATGATCCCAGGGTCCTGGGATCGAGCCCCACATCGGACTCTCTGTTTGGCAGGGAGCCTGCTTCCCTTCCTCTCTCTCTGCCTGCCTCTCTGCCTCCTTGTGATCTCTGTCTGTAAAATAAATAAATAAAATCTTTTTTAAAAAAAAGATATTTGTGGCACTAGAGAGAGGGAGAAGAGGTGAGGGAAGGTAGCAAGCTTTCAGTCATATAGGGTCTTTTTTTTTTTTTTAAGATTTTATTTATTTATTTGACAGACAGAGATCACAAGCAGGCAGACAGGCAGGCAGAGAGAGAGGAAGGGAAGCAGGCTCCCCGCTGAGCAGAGAGCCCGATGAGGAGCTTGATCCCAGGACCCCGAGATCATGACCCGAGCCGAAGGCAGAGGCTTAACCCACTGAACCACCCAGGCGCCCCAGTCATATAGGGTCTTGAAAGAGTTTAGGTTTTATCTGTCAGTGGGGGCCACTGAAAAATTTTAGGCAGAATGTGCTATGGTGAGGTTTGGTTTTAGAAAGCTTACTCATACTGGCATGTAGGTGGAGGTGCCAGGGACACACATAGGTGGAGGTGTCCGGAAGCAAGTTAGATAGGTGAGCACATGTCTAGGGTGGAAAGATGGGCCTTTCACAGAAGGATATCAGGACCAGGGATCTTTGGAAAGAGGACTAAACATCACTATCTCTTCAGCTCACCCTCTGGGTGAGCATGCCCTCTCAGTGGGGTTCGGGCAGTGTTCCAGCCCATCCTGGGGATGTTGTATGGCTTCTGTGCTCACCAGCCCTTTCCTCCCTTGTTATCCTTCTGCAAAGTCAGACCCTATTGGGAGGCCTCCTTCAAGCTAAGTTTGAACTCCTCTAATCAGGAAGCCAGATACCCTGCAATTAAGATGACCAGCAGTGGCTTACCACTTCCTGTGACAGGTGCTTCATAAAGCTTGAAATTCTGGTCCCGGGGGAGTAGATGTAGAGACTGCTGTGCACCAGCATCCTGGAATCCACTTTTCTGCTTGGTTTGAAAGCACTCCAAGCTCCTCGAGTGAGGTGAAAGGCCATGTGGTTTCCAAGGCTCATTAGCTTTTTGCCAACTAGAGCTGTGGTACAGAGCAGGGCTGGGAGCAGCACTGACCCTCTGGTGAGAGGGATGGAAGTTGAAAAGCACCCGAGAGTGGCTTGGGTTTGGCCTCACTGTCAAAAGGAAGCTAATTACCGTGAGGAAGTTGAAGGCTCCTTTCCTGTATCTTCCTCTCCTTCTGGCTTCCTCCTGAAACCTGCACTGAGACAAAAAAACCATCCACCCAACTTAGTGAGAGGAGGGAGGGAGGTGCTGTAGTAAAACATATAGGGATAGCTATTCATGGGAGAGGAAGGTAACTTACAAGTATCTTACTGTGTGCTGGGCATGGAGACAGCTTGGTGCTCCTTTACATGTGTGGGCAGACTTGAGTTCCTCGAGGGTAGGGATAGTTTAGTATCATTTCTGAATCCCTAGCCTCTAGGGGTATGTGGCACATAGTGGGTGCTCAATATATTTTCAAATCAAGTTTAGGGTTCTGACAGATAGGAATCCTTATCACCATTGTAGAAATGTCAAAGCTAAGGCTCAGAGGTGTGCTGGGTCCCTGGGAAGTAGCAGACCAAGCTCTTACACCAGCATGTGTGACTTGAGCCTCTGTTTTGTGCAAAATGGTAGAAACTTGCACAGTTACATGGATGTAGTCAGAAGATACATTTCCTGTGTAAGACTCCCCAGGGAATGTAGAGTTCAGGCTGGGAATGGCAGGGCTGGAGAGGGAACACTGGGAGACTATTTACCTTGATAAAGGTTCACATCAAGTGCTTTGAGGAGGCAGGAGGTGAAACTTTCCAGCTGGGCCACTAGAAGGAGGCTTCAAAGAGGAGGACCCAGAACTCAAAGCCAGTGTACAGCTGAACATGGAAAGATCGAGGTACAAGGGGAACCCAGACCATGGAAATAGCTTGTAGAGAGGCACAAAAGAGGGACCACAGAGTGTGGGAAGCACCCCCCCCCGCCCTTAGCCGTTTGTCTTGCTGGTCCCTTCCATGACCATTTCCTAAGGCAGCCATCAAGCTCTTGCTCAAGTGTTGATGTACATGTCCCTGTGGGGCAAAGGACAGGCACTTCTCTCTCGGCCCTTGTTTTCCCGTCTACAGAATGACTAGAGTATCTCCAAAGTGTCCTCTCATGTCCTCACAAAAACTGCTCCTCTAAGTTTTTCTCCTTATTTTCTGTCTTACTCCTAAACCCATTCAAGGGAGATCCCATGCCCAGAGGCAGGCCACTTCCTGCCCAGTGCCAACTCCCTCCTTCTCTGTCATTTTCCCCTGGTTCCACAGTCCTTCGCCTCCAGCTGTTCTCCTTCAACATCCGCAGCCCTCTTGTCTCTGTCCCTCTCCCCACATCCACCTTGCAGAATCCACAACCATGCCAGCCACTCATCATCTCTCAGCTTACAGCCCATTTCTGAGCCCTGGAAGCCAAATCGTGAACCATGTGCATGATCTTTAGCCTTTCTTGGGCCCTTCCAGCTGCAAGGGAAATGTCCACATCTGTCCATCAGTGGAGATTCCTACCTCACTGAGAACACGGAAGCCATTGGTGAAGTGCTTTCCCATTACCCTGGCCTGTCCCTTAAACGTGTCTCAGCCTACATACTCCTCTCCAGAAGATGAGGTACCTGAACAGTGCTGTCCCCCAGATTATGCTCCAGATCTGGTTCTCCCCAGCTGCTAAGGGGCAGCTCAGTTATTCACATCATCCCCTTGCTCTAAACCCTGTCTTGTCCTGGCTCTTTGCAGCCCATGAACATGAAACAGTTGCCATACAGTGTTTACTCTATAAAAGATATGTATGATACTAGGCACATTACATGCTGTTCATTTAAGCCTCACAGATGAACCTGAGATGTTAGTGTATAAACCCTATTTTGCAGATGAGAAAACTGAGGCACAGAAGGATGAAGTAACTTGTCCAAGCCACAAGGCTGGCTGGCTGGGTGATGGATAGATGGATGATGGATGGATGGATGGATGGATGGACGGACGGACAGATGGGCTGTTAGATGGCCTGGTGACTAGATAGGTGGTTAGATGGTTAGATAGATGGGTGGATTGGACAGATGGATGGGTTGACAGACAGATGGAGGATAAACAGACAGATAAACAGACACACAAACAAAAGGCAAAGTACTTAATAGGTAAGCATTGGGTCAGTGTGAGGAGGGAGGGAGACTGATTTCAGAGCACCTGTAGCTGGGGTGATGATCTCATACGTAACTAACAGTCATGGGAGTATGTCAGATTACAGCTGAGCTCTTCAGCCTGGTCATGCCAGTCACAGATCGAAAAGCTGTATCAGTCGTAGTCACCTTTCACTCTAGTTAAGTACCTTGGAGCAAGTCCATCTCTTCACGCTGTTTTCTCTATTCCAACGCAGGAATGAGAATACCATCGCGGGGCTGTTGTGAGGGTGTCATGGGATGGCATTTGTGTGCCACCAACAAGGGTTCTCCATTTTCCCCTTGTGTCTGCTTCACAGAGTGTCTGGTGTGGCTTGGACTTAACATGCACCAGGATTTCAGAGAAATTCCCCAGGCTGTCCACTCACTCCGATGAGCTAGTGATAAAACAAAATCCTGGCAGGAATCATCTAAGATTATTTAACCCTCCCTTAAAATTTCTTAAGGGCATTCTAAGAACCTCAGGTCCTAAGTAAAATAGAATAATTTTCCCTATTATCCCTTTTAGTGCTAAATACAAACTTGTTAAAGGACTTCCCAGGAGGTCACAGGGGGCCCAGACTCTGTTTCCCCTGCCTCTGCTCCTTGCTCAGCAGGAAAGCCCACAGATCCTTGGGTGGGGACCCCTTCCATTCCCTACTTGTGGCAGTTTTGAGCATCTTTCCAAGTTGAAGAAATTTTATGAGAAAAATATATGTAAGTCTGTCCCTTTAGGGGAACACCACAGCTTCCCCTACCAGCTATTTTAATGAACAGGATTGTAAAGTAAGTCCAGACAAATTAAAACGTAGCTGCACGACGTCTCAGGCTTCATCCAGGCTCATATGGGGATTAACATTTAATGAGAGGAGCCTGGGGCAGTGTTTCCCCTTATGTATGTGCTTGGGGCTGCAGTGAACCAATAGCCAAATCTTTTCTCTTTCTCTGCCCTTTCTCACTTCTTCCTCACCTGCCTGCTCACTTCCACATCATGGAAGGAGAATGGGTGCGAGGTGGGAGGCAGCAGGAAAGAAAGTGTGCATGTGGGAGTACAGGCTAAGACCCTTAAGAATTACAGAGTTCTCAGTCAGAGGTTGTAGAAGAGTTTCTAGGAAGGTTAGGCACAAAGGAGATCGAGCCCCTGTGTGAATGTATCTAACCAAATAAAGTTTATACATAGGGCCCTGAGACATAGTTGAGCCCAACTGACATAACACTTCTATGAGGCTTTTTTTTTTTTTAATTCATCTATTCTTTCAACAAATATTTATCAAGATCTCATGCTGTACCATGTCTGGTGCCCACTGCCAGGGAACCAAGTTGAGAAGAAGCTAGAGCCTGCTATTAAGGGGGCTCCTAGTCTAGAGAGAAGACAGACATATGTACCCCAGTGAGGCAGGGCAAAAGGCAAGACGTGTGGGCATGGCTTTCCCTCAGAGAAGAGCTAACTTGTTCTTGGGCCTGACCTGGTCCATCTCCAGGGTCCTGTATGGTTTAGTCAAGAACTCCACAGGCTCAGAATTAGAATGTTAGGGCAGCTGGGGATTTTCACCTGGATTTTCACCTGACTGCAAGAGGAAGCCAAGGCTACCAATACAAATGGCTTCTAACTGGGCTTTGATGGTCTTGGCTGATGGTGCCCTGCAGGGTGACTGGAGAAAGCAGACCTAAGTCTCGAGGCTGCTTACTATAAAAGCTGGTGTTTTGCTCTTCAGGAAGATGCTTGTCTGCTAGGTGAGGGGCAGCTCTGCTGATACAGTATATCTTAAGTCCTTGTTGATGGATCATGTCCATAGCATAAATTACACGGGGCCGTTCAGATATGCCCTTTTCTTCCATCATCCCTTCTCACCTAGTGGGGGACCATGATTACTCTCCTTACTTTGGGCATGAGAAGTATGGTTCAGAGAGACTGAATCCTTAATTCTCCAAGGACTCCACAAGGACCCAAGGAAACTAGGGAATCAGAATGTGAGCCGAAGTCTACCCTATGGATGATATTCTCTATAGTCCTTCAGAAGATTCCTCTCGGGGCTCGACATTCCTCCAGTAAGCTCTGATGTTTATCATGTGAAGGCTGATGGGCATTGATCAAGTGCTCACTTGTATCGGGTATGTTCCCTAAGTCAGTATTCACCTCTGACGTTCTGATGTCAAGCCAGTATATGAGCCGCTATGCCTCCCTTTCTCTTGCACAAGAATCTGTGTGTACAGAACTTACTATACCCTGATCTGTGTGCTGGGCACTCTGTAGAAGTTTCACTTCTGCCCATGTCAGCTTGCCTAACTGATTGCTGTTGTGTCCGCCTGCAGCACTAGAATGTAATCTCCCTGAGGTCAGGAGAGAACCATGCCCATCACAACCACCATCGGTTAGCACCGCCCACAGTGCCCTCTGTTGGAAGGGCTCATAGAGGGCACTCAAGAAATTAAACAAGAGTAATTCCCACAACAACCCTCTCCAGTTGTTGGTGTCATCCCCACGTTATACATGCAGTGACTATTACAGGAGAGGAGCAGTGATCCGAATTTCACAGAGTGCCACTCATGTTATGCAAGGGGCAAATGACCTGTCGAAGCACATGCTTCAGCACCCACTCTGGAAAGTTCTGTCTGCTTTAATGTCAAAGCAAAATCAAGAAGGAAAACTAAAGCAGTTCCTTTTATTTCAAGGGGAGAAAAAAGGGTGAGACAGATAAGAAAAATAACAACAGGCCTACAACTCAAGGCCAAGTGATAAAGTAGCAGCTCCAATCTCTGCTCCTGACAGGAGTCGTTGTGTCTCCCATGCAGGCAGAGGGGCCATCTGCAGAAGAGAACCTGAACACTGACAGGTTGTGTTGCCATCAGTTAGCACCCCATAAACATCAAGGTCACTCTGTTCAGGCCCCTTCCATTAAAATGTGTAAGAGCTCACAACCCAGCTTGTAAAAGGCTGATGGAGAGGTGCCCAGCCACCAGGCAACCTCAGCCTCATGCCAGGAGAGCATGTCCAATGTAAACTGGCGAGGAAACGCAGGGTTTGGATGGACAGCCCAGCAAGTCTCCAGATGACAAAAGTGAGACTGAATGTCTGGGAAATTCCATGTAGGGGGTCTCATTTCGTTTCACATAGATCCAGGGGCTGGCTTGGTTGTAACAAAGAATAAGCCACAGGGCCAGAAACGGAGATGGATCTGCTGGAAGAACCATCAGGAGGTCCCCACAAGGAGAGCCTGCCTTTTTGCAGATCAGTTTCCATAATCTTACAATGTCTGTCTGGCGCATTGCTCTTAGAATTGTCAAAACAAGGGAGGAGCCCCATGTGACCATATGACCTTACAGAATCCGCTGATGCTCTCTGGGTCTTAGTAGTAGCTTCTCCTCTAGGAAAGATGGTAACCGGGGGTTCTGACAGCATTGTTTTGATAGTTTAGTGAGAAATGGTATATGAAGAGTGCTCTGTAAACTCTAAAACCTGACATAAGTGTTAGTTATTAAGCCAAAAATGGCTATCCCCGCACATTACCTCATTTGATCTAACACCAACCCTATGACATGGATGAAATGGGAAATATTATACCTATTTCACAGAAACAGAAAGTGAGGTTCAGTGACGTTCGTAACTTGAAGCTTACAGATCACCCAGCCAGTAAGTGGCAAAGCCAAGGGCAGACCCCAGATCTGTCTAATCGTAAAATTCCTGGTGTTTTATTCATTGCAGGTAAGCAAGAAGACACAGCAGTAACCAGTGTAGATTATTTGGATAATCTTGGAATTCCAGTACAAGTGTGAGTTTTGTCTGGATTGTGATCTCCCAGAGGACAGAGATTAGGTCTGGTTTTTCTGTGTATTCCTAGCACCAGCCACAGTCTTCAGCGCATAGTAGGTATGCTTGGAAAGCTAGAGGAATGATGAACGAGTCCATATGAATGCGTCGATCCCTGCTGTACATCAGGCAGCCTCTGAAGGGATTCTGTCACCATCCCCACTTTACAGAAGAAGAAAACAAGTTTCAGCAATCAGACAGGTTGCCTAGGTCGCATAACTGGCAGAATGTATTTGGAATCACATCTAAGTCCAATGCTCTTTCATCCACACTGCCTTCAGATTAATTAACATAGGAATGTCTACCTGTTAGCTAAGGCCTGAGGTCAGGCAAATGCTAGAAGAAGGCTGCCTCCTGTGCTCTAGACCCCCTGTGCTCTGCTGCCTGAAAACACCCAGGCTTCGGCCCCAGCAGCCTGTCCCTCTGCTGGCTCACACCTTAGTGAATAGAAGCACTGTTCACTGTTGACTTTTACACCATAAACTGCCACCTGGAAAAAGTGCTGAGTAAAACCAAACAAATGCTAAACTAACAGTCCCTCCCAGGTCTCTCAGGGGAAAGTTGCAGCCCTGAGGCAGGCCCTGCCGCCAGGGTCACCAGGGGTCACTTCTGTGCAGAAAGGTTAGAAATTTCCAAGACAGGACTTTGGAAGGCCTGGGGTTGGACATTGTCACTCTGTGTCAAGACGTTGTCTGTTATGAGAAGAAGGGAAGGAAGCTCAAAGAACATCCTGAGAGAGCCACATTTCTGGAGGGCTGCTGGATGGAGTGACACTTGCCCACAGCCCCATGCCAACCTGGGAGGTTTTCATTAGAGAGAGGCCAGGGCTGGCCCTCAGCCAGGCTGAGCAGGGTGTAAATGAATCACTTTGCTTTCTCAGGCCGCCTATCGCCCCAGGCACACAGGATTCATCCCCTAGTCCACAAACGTCAATTAAGGGTCTGTTCTGGGCGAAGCTTTGTACTGGGGACCAAGCATAGAAGCGATCAGGAGAGTCCGGTCCAGACTTGGATGTCCCTAGTCCGACAGCGAGACCGGCAGGGAAACAGAAATCAGTTTACCATGTAACATGGAAGGGCAAGGAACAAGAGAGTAACTACAGGGTGAATCATAAACTTCCCAGAGGAGAGATCCTTGAGCCGAGCCCTGGGGGTAGATACTGCTGTGAAATATGGAGGGTGTTTGTATCACAGACTCCCACGATCTTAGGGCTAGAAGAGATCTGAGATGCCATCAGATTCCCCCAAAGTAGATGAGGAAACCCAACACCCAGTGAGGCAGACTGATGTCCCCAAGGTGAGCAGGCACAGGCCTTGCGCACCTGGTCCGTGGACTCCTAGTCTAAAGTTCACTGTCCTGAGAGACCTTTCTTGAGTTAGGCATCTCGGTCATGCCCTTCTCAATCTCGCCCCTCACCAAGTGCTTGCCGCAGCCTTGATGGTTGACAGAGGTACCGTGCGGCATCCTCGTTGCTGCCAACACTCGATACATCCATGACATCAAGGAACCTGCCTGTGGTCACATAGCTCAGAAGCTGCTGAGCCTGGCACAGAACCTGGGCCCCCCAGTTCCAGGCCAGGGCTTCTTGCCCATATCCCAGTGGACCCTTCACCTCTGTGCAGCTGAGAAATCTGGTGTGTCTCTGCATGTAGTACTTCCCTTTCCAGGTAGTGGGCCTGACAAGGTGTCAGGCATGGGGACACCCCATAAATGGTGACTCAGCCGTTGTGGATTTTGTTTTGTTTTGTTTTGTTTTGTTTAATTTGCAGACATTGTAGCCACTGCCTTGTAGGTTGATACAGAAGGTCTAAGCCTCTGAGATCTAATTTTGATTTATCTCCCTTTTCAAAAATAGCTAGACTCTTAGTAGCTTCTCAACTAGGAATACAGCTCGGAATCTTCCAAGCTGTCGTGGGCAAACGCAGCCTGGCACAATGCCAGTTAATTTAGTTTGAAAGAGAACAAAAGCGTGGGGGTTTTCATTTGAAGACTGTTGGGCCATAAGGCACAGACGGCAGGCAGGGTCTCCGTCACAGCCCTGGCAGAGAGCATCCGTGGCCTCAGCTGCTCAACCTGCCGCCTAAAAACCTGCGTCGGAGCCTTCGCCACCTCTGCCCATGGAACGGGAAAGCTGGCACTGACCCTGCACCCAGCAGGTCTGCGAATTGGGCCGTGCGTGTTCTGCACCAGCTCACAGGCGGGCCTTTGTGAAGGGCTGGGCGACTCGACTCTGGCTGGGACGAGGTCCCTAGCTATTTGCTTTGGATCCGAAGGGCCATGGAGGCGGTGCTTGGAGTCGGAGTGGCAAGGCAGCATGCAGGAGGTTGAGCACAGGCAGCAAAAGCACAGAACCGGCCCCCAGAGTCTCTCCCCAGCCCTGGGGTGCAGGGGGCCGGCCTCCCTCTCACCCCACCTTGAGGACAGTCAGGGCCGGAAGGAAACATGGGCCCCAGACCCCTGCACGTGCTGCAGCCAGGCCCACAAGCACTTCCCTCGGCCATCAGGGACTCGTCCTCACTTTGTTTTCACACATAACCAGCTTTTAATTAAATTTGACTTTTCCTCACATCTGTTCAGAAGGCCAGTCCCCCTTGGAAGTGGTGAGCGCAAGAGCGGGGGCAGGCTGGCAGTAAGGGAAAGCAAACAGAGCAGAGCCCTTCCATCGGCCTATGTTGGTAAGGGAAGTGGGCTCAGAACAGGCTTTTGCCTGGAGAATTGTTCTCACCCGAGGGTCATTGTTTGGGGAGATTAGCCTCCCAGGCCTCTGACATCGGATCTGTCCTCCCCAGGAGCCAAGGAAGGTAGCCAGGTGTGACCCTTGCTCCCCACAATGACCGGCTCAAAATGTGTTTTTTTTTCTCTTCCCTCCCTCCCCTGCTGTCCTCCCTGCAGAGATCTGTGCTGCCGACTGTGGGGGCCATGGCGTCTGTGTGGGGGGCACCTGCCGCTGCGAGGAAGGCTGGATGGGGGCGGCCTGCGACCAGCGGGCCTGCCACCCACGCTGTGCGGAGCACGGGACCTGCCGCGATGGCAAGTGCGAGTGCAGCCCCGGCTGGAATGGCGAGCACTGCACCATCGGTATGGCGGGCCCAGGCCCCGGGGGGTCTGCTGTGGGGTGCATGCTGCCTCTGTCCGCATGTGGGAGCTGGGCACAAAGTCCTTTCATCTGGCGACATTATGGTTGGCATCTCCCAGCAACGATTGAACATAAACTCACAATTGGGCATTTTTAACCTTTTCCCTCCCATTCTGCATTTCTCAAATGTCTGTTAGCTGGTACGCATGCCTTGCTGTGTACCCCTCCTGGGCCAGCTGCTGTAGGTCTCTGCGCTGAGGAGCTGTGGCCCAAGAGGAAGGCACACAACCAGCACTTAGCAGCTGTGGGCTATCCCGGTGCCTCTCTGAGCCATGGTTTGCTGACCTATATCATGGGGATCATAATGCACAGAAAGAGTGTAGCACAGGCCGGCAGACAGTATAGGGCTGGGTACAATCAAACCCGTGATCTGGTCGAGAGGGTTTAGGCTTAGCTCTTAGCCCCCACCCCCACTGGCCTGGAATCCTGGGAAAAGCTTCCCATGGGCCCCGGGCCACATCTGCCTCCCATCAGGCCTCAATCCCTCCCTCCCCGGTCCTCAGCCTCCATCCTGTCTGCATTCGTCTCCTCTCTGCTCTCGGGGGGCTCCTCAGGCTGTCCCTGCTGAAGCAGTGCTATTGGCAGCTCTCGGAGCAAGCCCATCACTCCATTCCCTCCTTCCTGCCTTGCCTGCTGCTTTTGTTGATTTTAAACACAGCCAGACATTTTGCCTGGTTTATTATCCTAGAAAGAGCACTCACCAAAAGCTCTTTATTGAATCAACTGGTTTGTGTGTATGTTTTAAGTTCTTCCCCTTCCATTTTTTTGCAAAGGGAGGGTCTGTGATCAGATGGCAAGCACATGGCTTTGGAAGGTCGGATTCCTCTCCAACTCTAAATATCCCCTCTTGGGGCTTCCGGAAACTGGGAGATGAGCCCCAGACCTTTCAAGGGACAGAGACATTTTGAGCAAATGGGGTCACAGCTTTTCTCCTTTTTTTTTTTTTTAGCGTCATTCCTTTTGTTTTGTGATCTGAAATTAGTCCGTATTCATCATCCCTGTGCCCACAACATCGCTCTGTCGATAAAGGGCAGTGGAAGCCCTTGTGCTTATTAACAATAATAATGGCTTCTAATTTTTGAGTGTTTACGATGTGCCAAGCATGTGCTAAGGGCTTCTAACTGCATTATTTCATACTCCAAAGAGTCCCCCTATGAAGGCACACGTGTTATTCCCTCCTTTTCAGGGACCCGAGGCTTGAGGTCACTTAGCTTGTGGGGAGGAGAACAGGAATTTGAGGCTTGGTTTCCAGAGCCTCCGTGCAGGGTCTCTCTACCAGCTGCTTGCTCTGTGGCCCACAGGACAGCCTGGGTTTGCTATGAAGCATCAGCTTGCATCCTTTGGAGGCTGTGCCTCCTCATTCCTGTTATGCTCAGAGGTACGAAGCATTTTGCCCACCCCAGACTCTTTACAGAGCTGCTCCAGAGTCCAGGGTGGCCCCTCCCGCTTTGTCCCCAGCAGAAGGTGCCGCACCGTCATAATGCACGCTTCCGGGTGGCCTCTTCATGTCTGTGTCATCCTACCTTATGATCGTCCTGAACACCCCTTCATGAGAAGTGGCCCTCATCACTCATGGGGCCCTCTTCTTTAAACCCCACTTTCCCCTCACCCTCACTTTTCCCTGTGACTGAGGACAGGCTGACCTTTTAGCCTCCCAGCCCGGTGGCAGGGGGCGGGGGGGGCATCCCTATTAAAACCAAAAGCAGAGTCCAGAGAGAGTATGTTATGTTTTCTATCACTTAGTTACAGAGTTCTCAACTCACCTTACCAAGTTCCAAAAAGTTAATGGATGGCAGACTTTTATAAGATAAAAGCATCTCATCTTAGTCGAATGACGATGAGGGATTTCAGGGAATTCTCCCTGAGCCCAGTCACAGATGATTCATGCCGGCGCTGGTGGGCAGGCAGGGCTGCATCTAATGTCTTGTGGATGGATGTTCAGCAGCCTGGCCTGAAGAATATCCAGTGTGTTTGGATGCCAGGAAGTCAAAGCATCCCCCCCCCTCCACCCCCAGCCCTGCACTCCCGCACACCCATCGTCACTGTTAAGAGCAAATTCCTCCTTGGGATTGCAGATGCTTTTTGCCCTCCAGATGAGAAATGCATCAAGGTAAATGTGCATGATTCAAGAGGGAGGTTGACAGTCATAAATACCAGAAAAATGTCACAGGACATTGAAGAAGTAATGGACTAATCATAGTGGCTCAGATGAAAGGACGTTGGCTCAGAATTCTATTACCTTTCATTTTGTGGTGAGCGTTTCCTTTGTCCCTGTGTAATCTCCCCGCATGGCAACTTGCTCTCTGTAGGTCTCTGCCTGTGGCCAGCTGCATCCCCAGTGAGAAAGCCAGCAGCTTAGTTCTGAAGGAACACTCCAGTCGTCTTGTTCAGTAGGGGAAGGGGTAGAAGAGGCAAAGGCGAGAAACAATGGTGGTGCTTTCTTTTCCCTTTTGGAATAGGAATGAGAAGGAGAAACCCCTGTTTAACCTTAACTGGGGACAAGAAGCACCTTCCTGTGTTTCCAGAGAACTTCACTCCCTTTGAGGATCATTTAGGAAAAGACAAAAACTGTTGGTGTGGCAAGTTAGAAATTCCAAGTGTTACATTTTCTCTTGTTATCAGATTTCATTACTATACAAGAGGTCATTATAGTGCAGCGAGGTCATGTGCTGGAGTATAGTTACGTCCTGTACCGGAGAAAAAGCTGGAATCCGCGACACTGGTGCAGAGACCTCCATGCAGTAGAAGCAAGAGAGGAGGGCCTGTTTATTCACACTCCACTGCCTCCGTAAACAGGAAAGAACAATTTGATGACCCGCCAGCTGGCAGTAAACACCAGGACAAGTCTGGGCTCCTTATGGTCAAGTCCCCAGCGTAAGAATACTTTCACCCCAGTGACATTTCCCAGAGCAGAGTATTATAGTAGCAATTAAATATCTGCTTTCGGAGGCTTTGGTCCATCTTGTCTTTCATGGAAGCTACTTGATTTTTCTCCAGAAGAGGTTGGTTTTCAGAACAAAAGGTAAATGAACAGGCGCATCATCTCTAATGACAGTAATTTTGTCAAAAAGCAAGACTATTCACATTGAATCCTAATTCCTTATGTTGGAAGTTATCTGTCTCTTTGCATCTTCAGGAAAGGTCTTTGGTGAAAGCACCATGGGCAGACCACCTGGTCGCTAGGGGCTTCGTCTTCTCCCTCCATGACTCATGGAACGGGGGAGGCTGGAGGAGGCCTTCAGGGATGACAAAGTCCAGGAGGCTTCCTCCTCCGCTGGCCACAGAATTGCGCACCCATCATCCCAAAACTGAGTTATCCTGCTTCTTAAAAATATACCACAAATAAGAAGGGGTTTTTCATTTTCGCTCTCTCTTGTCAGTAATGCTCCCACTTGCATATATGAAACCCATTTTTCCTCATCCAAAAGTTAAGGTAAGATGAATTGACATGGCTCTATTTTTCAAGTATATGATCACTACAGAGACATTAAAAGTATATTCAGGGGATTTGTTTTCCAGGAATTTCATGGGTCTCAAGTCTGGGGCTTGACCTCCCAATTCTTTAGAAAAAGCTAAAAATCATAGTTAAATTTGAGAAAGTGTCTAATTTTTTTTCCTGTTTCTTTGAAAACAGTACTATCATTTTTGATCACTTCTACAATCATTATTTTATTCACTTCAGTGCCCCTTGTTTCTAAAGTCTCAAAACACATGTGGGAAATGCCAGCTTCTGATTACATTTGTAAAATTCCAACCTTGACCCCAAAGCTGTGATTGTTCAAGATGCCAGATACACAGAATTATTCACTAGGCTTCAGGAGAGCTGTCCAATCATATAAATCTTGATTCTTACACAAATCCTCCTCTGGGAGTACAGACTGGAGTAATACTGTGATGATGCAGTAGTTCAAGTGAGCCCAGCCAGATTTCATGATGAAAAGAGATGGTAAAGAAAGGCCACACAGTTTTCTGGAGTTCTTTGTCCACTTTTCAATGGTAGCTCTCAGGTTTCTCGTTTGTAATCAGTCCTTCGCTGAGAGCTTAAAAAACCCTCACAAGGTGTCAGAGCCTGTTTGATAACCCTATCCTCGTCCTTCAAAGTACTCTCACACAACAGGACCTGTGACCTGACAGGACAGATGCTGGCAAGGACGAGAGGAAATGAACAGGGATCTACCCCAGGTTATCAGAGTCGATGGTCCTGAGAGATGTTAGCCCATACATGGAAGGGGTGGGAAACTGGAAGGAGGTCAGTAAGTCTTTGTGAGTCCCTCTCAGGTGGGTGCCATTGGCCATTTACTCATTGATCCTTCATCCAAAGCAAAGGGGATTAATCTATCCAAGGTCTTACAAGAACATCTCTTTGATTGTTTATCAAACATCTGAAGAAGTTACAGGATTATAAGCACCCTAACCATCACCTGCTATAACAATCCTTGTTTAATCTGGCTTGATGTGTACCAGTGATACAACTGTTAGAGCCAACTGAAGCTCCTGGAGAATGACGATGAAGAACCTCTTGCCACGTTCTCCACAACCTTTGATAGGGGGCCCTTGAAGCTTCTTGGGATAAACTTTTCGAAACTTGTTTGGGTGCAGGCAAGTCAAGTAAAGAGGTTTGCATGTTGAAGGCCATAGAAATGCTGAAGAGATCTAAGACCTCACAGACTCCGTGCCTTTTATCACAAATAGCTGTGCACCTCCACTATCTCTAGCTTCTTGCATAGTGATGGGAATGGAGAAGGAGCGTAGGAAATGTGTGCAAATGTTGAAAAAATAAGCATAGCTGAGAGGAAAGAGGACTCTCTACTGTCATCAGCGGCATCCCAAAGTCCTGAGGAGAAAGATATGGGAATTTTGTGTAGTCCTGAGTCTACCATCCACAAGTGCAAACTCATGGACTTTGTGTCATCTTTCCTGAAAGTTACTATATTAAAATCATGGTGGATTTTTTTTAAGTGACTATACTCAAGGACATATGTACCAAGATTTTCAAACAACAGAAGCATGGATAACAGTATGAACTTCTGCATGTGGCTTTTATAAATAAATGGCATTGGACTTCAAAGATCCAGTTACCCCTTTCGTCTTAAGTAGAAGGAAGCCCTGTTCTGTTTGCAGAAAACTCCTGGATTTGGTATTGACCGACAATTATCAGCTTCTGGACTCATGGTGTGGCTCAGGATCACTGTGTGACAGTGGTTTATGGAACCAGAGCTTGGAGTTTTGAATGCCCATTTTATCTCCTGAAACCCACAGCACTGTAACCCGAGTCTGCCTCAGTCACTTCCACTATCTGCTCTTCCTGCCCATGATCTAGAGAAATTAGGAAGCATTTTTTAAAGGTATTAGAGTATTACTATACTTACACTTAATAGAGATTTTTATTATTCATTTCTTAAAAATGACATGGCAAAAATGCATTAAAAGAGAGCTCTGTGAAGTCAGCCCTAGGCTCGGGGAGTCTAGCCTGCAGAGGAGGTATAATCTGTCCTCACCACCAGAGCCAGCCTCATCATCCTTTCCAACCCGTGAGAGAAGCTCCAGTTCTTCTGCAGCTGGGCTCAGTGATTACAACAATCTGTGATCATGACTGTGTGCACAACTCAACAGATCCAAAAGCTGAGAACACCAACTGAGCCAAGAAGTTCAGGAGACCCTGTGTGTTATTGTTCTCAGGTGACATATCAAGGGAGGTGATGTCTAAGAGATTTTTAGGTCACCCTGAAAAATGAGATGAACAACTTGACTAAGACAGGCATGACAGATGAACCAAGAATCAAGAGTCTTCACCTTAGCCAGAGACACTTCCTGGGCTGTGCTACCTGTGGGCCAGCACTGTCTTTCATTATTCAGCATTTTCCAACTTTGTTTATACACTCTTGCTTTCATATGCCATTCTCTTCCACTTTCTTTTCTTCTGTCTTGAGCTCTCATGGACTCCATAAGAATGAAGGGGAAGCACGCAGGCCCAGTTAAATTCTCGTCTTCCCAATTTTCCACTTGGCTGTGCAGCCTCCAGGAGCATATTTCATCTAGAAACAAAGACCACATGGAAACCTCAACTAGACACATAGCCTCTCATCCACCCATCTTTTGCGGCAAATATATATTGATGACCAGCAACAGTGTCTGTTCTACCCAGAGGACTGAAAAAATATATATATATTTTTTTTTTAGTGAAGAAAGGAAGAATGTTCTTTCAGTTGCTAGAACCCTAGGGCTTCCACATAAGGCCCCACCATTGCAGTCCAGTCCTACTTATGGGCTTTGGATTCATGTGTGCAATCAAACTGAGGATGGAGGCCCCCCTGGCAGAAAGCATCATGCCTTTCAGGAGACGGCCATTGGTCCAGCCATTGTGGGAGCCCTCATGGGAGCTGTAGAGAAAGGGGTGGGAGGGAAGCTCCCCCAGTGGCTACGAGGAGCCCAGGTGGGGAAGGTGAGACGGCACTACTGACTGATGATGCCAGGAACGAAGAGGGCTGCTCTGCTTTCAAGACCCAGCCACATGGATACACCGTGGGGTTTATTTCAGAACAATGTTTGACACCCATCCTCACAGAGAAGCAAAACCTTTGATTGCTGAGTGAGTCAAGGCTTGGGTGCAACCCCTCCATTGGAAGACAAACCGTACACCATTCTGTCTTTTGAGTTACCAAGCATTGAGAAGTGGCCAGGTTTTCTTCTCTTTTTCTTGTTTCTCACAGTGACATCCATTGACCCAACCTTACATTCTCCATAAGATGAACCAAGGAGAAATGCTTCTTACTTAGAACACCAAGCATTCTGCATTCGAGTCTGTGTGGACACATGTGTCCATGGAAAATTCAAGAATGGCAAACAGATAATCTGGTGGTATATTTGACCAAAGGCTCAGTCTACTTCCCTCGTGCGTATCAGAGATGATCCCAAGTTTGCATATGTCTAAGTTCCAGCTGCCAGGAAGCACCTCTGCCCACACGGGGAACACTTGCTCTAATATGGCTGCTTCCCCCAAACGGAAGCTGCATGCTCCTCTGGATAGACAAAGGGCAAGTTCTAGTGTTCCATAAAGTTGAATACCCATGACAGAGCAGGAGCATGGCCATGTCTACACCTTCCTATCCTCCTTTTTCTCCTGTTTTCCCTAGCCATATGTCTTCTTATACATGATGACCTTTCCGAATCCCTGGATCATAGAATGAGTTGAAGTTCCTTTTGACCCTTCCTGGAGAATGTGCTTGCTCTCCCTCCTTCTCTCTCATGTCATCTTGTCTTTGGTTTTATTTTTCCCCACCATGGCCGGTCTGTCCCAAACATGGGGCACATCCCCCCACCCGGTCCCCTGGGCACCTGGCATGGTTACGTACGTGGCAGGCAGTGTTGCACTTATTTGATCCTACCTTAAATGTCCTGTCTTTTATTCCCCAAGCGCACTATCTGGATAGGGTAGTTAAAGGTATGGTCTTCCTTCCTCTATTTTCCTATTGTCTTTGTGTGTGTGTTTGTGTATGAGCATAAAAGAAGAAATGTGTATATAAGCAATGTATATACACCCCAGAAGCATGGTGTCTAGATGCTGCCACATCCCCAGCTTTGTCCCAGCGTTTGCTCCCCAAAGGGTGGGTTTTTGGTCACGAGGTAGTTGATATACCAGGAGCGTCATTCTTCCCCCTAAAGTGCTCACTCTGTCTGTGACATTACCATCGTGCTGTTGTCCTTCCCTCCACGTGCACACATACGCCCCTCACTTGTTCTGCCCCATCTTCTGTCACCCTGCCAATCCCTTACAGCCCGTAGTCCATCAGAATTAAGATACTGAGGACCAGGGTGGGTGGCCTGAGAAAAGAAGAGGCTCCAGAGTAAGCTCAGAAGTATGAACAACTACATTACATGACTGTTGTCATGGTCATTCATCCAACAACCACATATGAAGCACTTGCTAGTACTAGTGCTGTGTGCTAGGTGCTGTGACAGGCTCTGGGCAGTTGGGGACACAGACCCCTGACCTTGAGAAGTGGGTGGTCTGTTTGCTTGTTTTGTGTTTGTTTTTTTTTCCTTTTCAGAGAAGGCCCAAGTTTGGTAAGGTTTATGTTTGAGGAGTGTTCCATATAGGCAAAGTAATTCCCTTTTCAACATCTTTATTAATTAGCTAGTGCCCCATTTACCCAAATAGGTCTGATTCCTCTAAGAATAAGTCTGGAAAGGTCAGATATGTGTGCACCTATATGTGGGTTCACAACTGCCCTGAGGAGACCCCAACCCCACTGAGGAAAAATATCCTACAATATTCATCATTTTATCCTGAAGTCCTAACTTATCACCTGGCACAGCGTATGTGCTCAGTGGTTAAGGAAAAATACTTCCTTGTCAGACTGTCTGACAATGAATCCCAAGTCCACCAGGTAATGAACTGGATGACCTTGGGCAAGTTACTTAACCTCCCTTCACCTGGGAGTCTTTGTACAATGAACTTGGTAACAGGACCTACCTCATAGGGTTGGCATTAGGATTAAGCAAAATAATGAATGTAACGTGTTTAGCAAATAGGCAGGGGTAATGCTCAAAAAACATTAGTGATGCTATTTTATCATCATATTCTTATCCTCACCCTTAATTTGGAGAACTTCATTAGCCAGAGTCATTTTTGAAATTGGAAAGAAAATGGCTAAATTGGCTTTTAATAAGAGATAGCAACAGCTGTTCAAAAACTTATGGAATGGGTTTGGGGGAAACATAAATGACTGACTGCTTTCCAATCAGAACATCTTTGCCAAGTACAGGAAAGGTGTTAATGGGTTCCATCAGACGGACGCCTGGTGTTGAGAAGCAAGGTTCCTTGCATTTTACATGCTGGTCTTCAGCTGAGAATGTAGTCGTTCCGGCAAGAGAGCATAGTCCCTTTGAGCCTCTTTAAAATAGGCATCTCACACATGATCATTATCAGAGGAATCTTCAGTATGGATTACATTTAATAATGTACCCATCTCTTTGGTAGAATTTTTTCGTACTGTCTGAATTTTTTTCATATCCGTGAGTCTTAAGCAAGTTCTTTGAATTTTTTTTAAGGGAGCAGATATAACTATACTCATTTTATTGGAAAAGGAAAATGCAGTTGAGGAAGTTGGGGAGCCCACCCTGGGTCACCCTTGTAGTGAGTGCCAGAGCCATGAGTTTGAATTTCCTGACCCAATCCGTATTTCCAACATTCTGTCTTTTATCATCATTCACCAGGAATGTCCCATAATTTCCGATATTCTTCCTCCAAGCCATGCCTTCCAAACTGGCACCCTCACCAGGAAGTGATATATATTCTCCCTCAAACCACCTGTTCTGATCTTTAGTTCAGAAAATATCACCAGACCTTTATTTGGATTAGGCCAATAAATCATAACTTGCTTTAAAAGACAATTTTTTTTTTTTAACCAAAATCTATGTTTGAACCAGGTGCCCATCCTGCTGACTTTCTGGTATAATGGGCTCTAATCCTAAAAAAAAGATTTCAGAGACCTATATTGTGTAGACTTAGGACTTGCCTGAGTAGAGTATCCTGCCAGCAGAGATGAGCCAACTTTTGTTCTTTGTTTTCCATTTGTGTCAGTAGATACTAAAGAAGCGACATGCACGTAACAGATAATGCTGAACTCCTCCTAAGCGCCAGAAAATGTGCATGCCACACAACAGAAATGCTTCCTATTCTTGTATTGCTGCGGTCTAGCAGAGTAGACACTAATAAAACAATTCCAATGAGTGTGATGAGGGTTATGATGGGAGATGTCCAGGGGTCACCTAGCAAGAAGATCCCTGCAATTTAGGCTGGGCCTTATAGACCAAGATTGTGAACTTTAGGCAGAAGCGTATGAGAAAGCCACTAAAGGTTATTAAAAGCAGGATGGTGGCTTGATGATGACATTTGTGACTTGGAAGGATTAGTCTGGCCGTAGTGGGGAAAAAAGAGTTGAGGGAGAGCACTGGGGGGCAAACAGACCAATTAGGAAACTCTTGGCATCATGGAAGTGGGAGATGATGGTGACCTTGTCTAGGGAAGTGACTGTAGGGATGAAAAAGTACAAGAGGACTGGAAGGAGAGCCATAAAGAAATGGGAAGTCCCAGTAGAGGATAGGGTTAATACACAGCTCCTTTGCCACTTAACTAAAAACTGTCTTCAAGGATTTGGAAAGCCTTCCTGTCATACCTGATGCTGGCTTCAAGGGGACTTCTTCATAGGCTTACACAGAAGGCCGAAGATAAAGTGGTCCCTTGTCATTTAAAGGGCATCTTTTCTTTTGAAAAGCTTAGGCCTTCTCTAAACCTTGAAATTACATTATTTTGGTTCTAGCAAATGCCTGATGTGAGTCCTTCCAGAGGGGATTGTTAATGTCAGTTGGGTTCTCTGAATTATTGATGAGTCTCAGAGTTTGTAGAATTAATGAGCTTTAGTGGTGGGTAAGGATGGGCACATTGCTTTAAGAAAGTCAGCAAGTCACCCCAGAGGAGGCTGCCTCATCCTGGCTAATGGGGGTGTGATCACTCCAGAAGAAACTGCTGGCTGAGAGCAATCCTCATTTAACCCACAAATACTCAGGGTCCCTCTGAAACCCTGAAATGGAGAGGACAGTGCAGATCCCCAGGGTCTAACTTGGTCCATTTGAGGAAACTAACAATACTTAAAGTGTTGCTGTGATTTCACATAGAGAGCTTCCCCTCCCTGAGAACACACGCCCCCTCGGAGGTCTCTGAGCAGCACAGAATGTGTGCACTCGGTGTTGTGCGCTAAGACGAGCTCACCGGAGAGGGGTTCCCAAAGAGGGCTTTGCGGAATGGAATCTTCCCCATTATTATAAGTGGTTATAGGGGAAAGAAAGTTCTGAGGTCAAATTGGAAATTGTCCTGATGATCAAATAAGCAGGTTTCTTCCTTGGAAGACCCTCGGAGCCTTTAAGGTATTAATGTTCAGTGTGACTTTCTAGAGTGAGATTATAGGATAAAATATTTTCCAAACTTACTTGACCGCAGAAGCTTGGTTTTGAGGACCTCATGGAACTGGCATTCTGCAAAATTCACTTTGAGAAGTATTGCTTGAGAGTATGAGACCCATTGCAAGTCCTTCCTGGAACAAAGTAAGATATAGGTAAATAGAGTATAAAATTATTGAGGGCAGAAGATGTATCTCATCTCTGTATGCCCTGGAATGAACATCGCTCCCTGGCATCCTATAGGTGCTGACTAAAGTTTTGAGCCTCTCTTTTGGGTCAGTTGTACTGGAAGGACCTAATACATCATCTTGTCTGAACCTTCATTTTCTAGATAAGAAAATTGAGGCCAAAAGAGGAAAAGTAACTTTGCAGAGATCCCACAAGTTAGGCAGCAGGTACTAGAACCCAGTCTCTTGTCTCATTCATTGATTCAACAAATACCCTTTGAGTACCTGCTGTGTGCAAGGCGCTGGATTAAAGCCAACATTGCCTTTACAGAGTTTATATTCTAATGGTGGGAATAAGACATTAAACTAATTACAAAATTAATAATTTACATATACTTGGGAAACTTGCTTCCAAGGAGGACAGAGCACTAGGAAAGCATGAAGTAGTGGCCCTGGGCTGGGACTCATGGGCTCGAACCCATCTTGCTGCCTCCCACTGAGCTGCATGTTAACCCCCATGACCATGTTGTTGGGCTCGTCTCAGCTCTTTTTGGCAAGGTTTGTATTATGAGGACCATAGCTCTTGACCCAGACATTTATACAGTTGGGACTCACGAAGGTTATTTACTGGTTTTGTGAATTTCTTGGTGAAGTTATGCAACATTAAGACAAATCAATTCAATAATAATAATAGCACCCGTCATTTATTGAATGCCTACTTAGGTTACCCTCCATGCTAAATAATTAACATGCATTATCTCATTAATCTTCCCAGCAACGCTTTGAATTAGACATTACCTCCATCTTATAGATGACAATACTGAGGCAGAGAGAGTTAAATGATTTGCCAGTCATCCCGTGGGTAGTAAAAAGGTGTCTGCCCAGTTCCAAAGTCCACACTGTGTTACCGCACGTGGTTTTAATTTACAATTTAGGATTAAGTGGTGTAAAATTTGAACTGCCTTAGAGAATCAGGATCTGAAAAATAACAAAAAGTTATTTATTTTAAAAGTAATTTATGTGAAGTGTCTAGCACAGTGGCAAGCCATGGTAGACCCTCAGTTGATGGCAACTGTCATTGTATTGCTGTCCTGAAGCCTCTAAACCAGCAGGTGGCAAACTACAGCACAGAGACCAAATCTAGCCCATCATCTGTTTTTGTAAATAAAGTTTTATCGGAACACAGCTGTCATTCATTGACGTATTGATGTATGTTACATCTGGCTACTTTCCCACTACAGTAGCAGATTTGAGTAATTACAACTGAGACGCTATGGCTCACAAGCCTAAAATATTTATTATCTGAGCCTTCACAGACAAAGTTGGGTGACATTGACCTAGACAAGTGCCTCAAGTCTCTATATTGCCATTCTGTGAGTCTATGTAAGGTTATGGGTGCAATCCATGCTAGTGTATGCCTTCTACTTAAAATAGGAGGTAAAAGTCAGTAGAAGACTCATATACTGTCTTTAAGCTATAGGTCAGACTTTGTGCATCATGCATACATTATATTATTTAATCCCTTGAGCAACCCCATTGTATAAGTAGGCTGAGGCTCAAAGAAATTGAGTGGTGAACCAGGTGGGTAAGGCATCCAGGCTTGTACTCTTTGCCGCTGATGGGAGGCTACATCTTGGAGCAGGAGAAAGCAATCTACTATCCTTCTTAACAATTGGGCTCAACTTCCTTCCTCCAAGACTGATTTCAAATACAAATGAGGCTCCGTTGAAAGGCCGTCCCACTGGATGGATAAACATCTAAATGGGACTAGTTGGGGAAAGGGGGTCTCTCATTGTTTGGACCAGGAAGGGTGGCTGGTATTGGGAGCCGGGTCCGGATGCCTGGCTGATCACCTGCATGCCACAGCACTGTCCCTATGCTTGTACACCTGCTGTCCCTGTCACCGGCGGGGAGCCATGCTGGTGGCTTCCCACCCTTCCCAATAGGCTTCTGCAAGGATCCCTGCTAGGCTTGGAGTGCACAGTCAATAACTGTTTCTTCCTTTGAATGATAAACAGGTGGCCAGAGTGATTGATTGGCTGCTGTCTGAACATCTCAAATACAAATGAACAGGTTCTTTTCTTTTACTTTGTAATAAAAGCCAACTACTAACAGGCCTTGAAACACTAAAGTTTTTATATTCTAATTGGTGGGTCATTCAGGGCATCCCTGCCTCAGCCTACATCTTGTATTGGACAGCTACATTCACCCTTGTCCCCTTTAAGAATAAGTGGTCAATTTTCAGTTATTTTGTGGCAGAAAATTTACTTTATAGCCATATTTGTAGCAGTTTGCTGCTCATAATAAATTTAGTTTTATAGATGACTTTGACATCCATACCCTTCCCTGAGACTGCATAGGGCCAGAGAGAAGACACAGAAGGCAGGCCAATGAAAGGTGGTTTTGTGGGGGTTTTTTGTTGTTGTTGTTTTGAGGGTTTTTTTGGTAGCCTCTCTGAGGAAGGAGTTATGAAGACTTGAATGAAAACCAAGGGCCAAAGAGAGGCTGAAGTGAACCATGTAATTTAACAGATTCTCAGACATAGATTTCTGAGCCATGAACTCAAAGAGAAGGGTTCAAAAGGGTGGTAATAAAAAACCTGTAAATCTACTCGACTGGTAAGGATAATTCCCTCCCTTATGATATGGGCAAAGTAGGACCACGGCGGAATTAAACATCGCCTGACCCTTCTTGATGCCGTCACCCGAGGTTCCCTCAGACAATGGCCCCTCCCATATCTGGTTCCCAGCAGACTGTGTACCTCTCCCCAAGAGCATTTAGCAGTGGAATATTTTGCTTATACAAATCTGTCTTCTCTGGTAGCCTGCATGCCCCCCAAGAATAAGAAGTAGGTCTTGTCCATCTCTCTACCTGCCGTGCTAGCCCAGAGAGAGAAGGTGCTTGATACATGACAGGCACCCGGATAGACAGATGAACAAAATTGGGGAAGGGCAGCCTGCCCATAGCTGCATTTGCAGTCCCAGACAGCCCTAGATCATCTCTCTTATGGCAGTCGTCAGGGTCCTCTGCGTGCAGAACCCTCTTCCTAGTTGCGATAGAGAAGATGGGAAGGAGAAGACCCAAGGTTTCTTCCTCAAAGCAAAGACAGTTGTTCAGGAGAAAATGGAACAAAATAAATGAAAAACCTAGGGTCCAGTACAAGTAACAGTACAATAGTACTTTCCCCAGTAAAAAGGATAGCCCTTCTAGAATGAGACCCAGAAGTGCCGAGGGAACATAAGGAGTAAATGGAGAGGTGATTCCTTTGTTTCAAACAGCCCCTAGAAACGGGAAAAACACACAAGAGTGAACATGGAGCAAGGATCAGGCAGAAGTTTCCGTCAGTCACCCCTCAGGCTCATATCCACAGACTTCCCCTTGGGAATCCTGATCACTTTTCCAAGGGGGATGTTTCAGGCCTCCCGGGGTGCTGAGGGCGTCGATGTGCTGGTGGACCTGAGAACAGTTCCCGAGCAGGCAGGTGGAGCACGAGTGTGTGTGACTGCAGGTGGCTGCGGACGGTCAGAGCTCCATGCTATATGCTTTGCCTTGCAGAGGGTTGCCCTGGCTTGTGCAACGGCAATGGCAGATGTACCCTGGACCTAAATGGCTGGCACTGCGTCTGCCAGCTGGGCTGGAGAGGAGCGGGCTGCGACACGTCCATGGAAACTGCCTGCGGTGATGGCAAAGACAACGATGGAGGTAGGTCCCCAGCCCTAGGGACGCCGTGCAGCTTGGGCAGGGGTCGGGCGGGGGTCCAGGACAACAGATGCGCATCAAACTGCACATGTGATGGAAGGAATGAGTACATGTCTCTAGTTGTTCCATCTTAATTAATTTAAATGAAATAACAGAAATTAAATTAATGGCCATCTGACAGCCGTGGAGAGGATAAGGCATATGGAAGAAAGAATTTTCTAGCAATTCAATAGCGGGATGTGTTGCCTGGCACAGGTGTGCAATCTCCATCACTGGAAATGGACAAGAAGAGGCCCGTCCAGTTTTGTGTCACAGAAAGTAGCAGAAAGGATGCTTCTCCCGCAGAGGCAGGTTGAGTTACCTTCGGTTGTGATGCCTTCTCCCCTGATTCTGATAGTAACCCCCACCAAGCCACCTTTGCCCCCACAACCTCTGTCCTGGGGGTTTTTCCTAGAATAGGTCTTAGTTAATTGGGTTTTTTCAAGTGCTGCACAGTCCAGACCCTAAGGAAGAGAGGCCTAGTCTTGTGGAATATTTCTCAGCTGGGAGAAAAGAGACCAGGGTTCCAATCCCTATTGATCCCCTGTGTATCCCTAAGCAAGTTACTTGATGTCTCTGGGCCTCACACTCTCTATTCACGCAATGGGCAATTAGATCATGAGGACCGTTCCAATCTTCAGATTGGCCCTAGCATTAGCCTTCTTTCTTCTGTTGTGTTACTTTAATAAATATTATCACAATGTGCTCTACTCTCCCTTAGAAGACAGATTGATTCTTCCTGACTCTCCTAATCTCAGGGGGTTAGTAGGAGAGATTAAAAAGATAGAGAAATGAAAAAAATTTGAAACCGTCAACCGTTCCTTTCTAACAATGGGCTGACAGCTGGCCTGGTCCTAATGTGTTTACGCAGCACCTAAACATGGATGCGCAGGGACTTGGTAAGCGTACGGCACAGAGTAGGAAATCAGCAGGCCACCTACTCAGCACACCAACCTCTGGGAATTTTCTACTTAGAATGACTCTGTGATCTCAGAGTGCCATATGGATTAAAAGTCCACAGGTGTTTATTGTGGTTATTCTAATTCGTTTACCTTCTATCGTCTCCAGCAGCCTGGAAAGGGCTACTTCAGACCACCGAGCTTGGTCTAACTGGCTTTCGGTCCATCCACCTGCTGCCTGCCTCCAGGAGGTGATCAGGCCTATGCGCCCTGGTCTGGGCCCCGTGGAGTAGTTGTCCACGAGGAGCTCATGGGATTGAGCCTTGGTATCTCGGCAGAAACAGTGGGTCCAAGTTCTCCTCTTATGACCTTGCAGGGTTGAAATGTCCCTTCATCAACATGAACCCTACCAAGTCTATTAATTTTTATACTCCATAAATATCCACAGTTCCTCCTATGGGGCCAGGCCCTAGGCCAGGCACAGAGATAACAAAATCTTCTCCTGTGCTCTAGGAATTCAGGTGGGGAAGGAAAAACCCACAGTGAAGGGCTAGTGGACAGTGTGAATTCTGTGCAGACTTATATATTGGTTGGTGTGGGAGCAAGGAAACATTCACCAGGGAGGTGATACTTGAGTAGACAGGTATTTCTTGGAAAGGAAAGGGCTTTCTGGGGCGCTTGGGTGGCTCAGTCATTAAGCATCTGCCTGTGGCTCAGGTCATGATACCAGGGTCCTGGGATCGAACCCCATATCGGGCTCCCTGCTCGGCCAGAAGCCTGCTTCTCCCACTCCCCCTGCTTATGTTCCCTCTCTTCGTGTGTGTCTCTCTCACCCTGTCAAATAAACAAATAATCTTTTAAAATATTAAAAGATTATTATTAAAAAAAAAAGACTTTCTGATCAGAGAGATCATCATGGGCAGAGCAGAGCAAGACACAGCTAGGGCCCCAAGCATCCCTGTCTTCAGGCAAGAAAAAGTGTAATAATATTTGTTCTTCACAGGAAAGAGATGTCAGCCTAAATTATCTGCATCTCTCCTCAGCCTTCTTCACTTTGCCTGTAGAGGCATTTCTCATGACCAACAATAACTTCATGTAATTAGAAGGAAAGGGGACCAGAGTTGCACTATGAAGTCATTCCCCTGTCAAGAAGGCAGGGTCTTGGCCAAAGCCCTCAAACAGCTGTTGAACATCTGGGCAGCCAAAGAACTGAGTGGCCTTGAGAAATGTGGGGAAAGGGCACACATACAAGAATAGGTTCTGGAAGAAGTTTCCCCTGTTCCCTCGCGTGAAGCACACATGTGTATCCTGTTGGCCATCCTTCAGCCAGCTCTCCCGGGGCTAGAAGTCACCAGTGTTTCACAGGGCATGAGCACGCAGGAGCCCAGAGCCCCACGGCTCTGGTGAGTGAAAGAGCTTCCCATCCTAAGAAACAGGGTTAATTCAGGCCCTGGGGAAATGGGGTCTCCTCCAGCCATTTTGATGGATGAACCAGGAAGGACTAAAAAAGAACTATCAAAAAATCCTCAGTTGCAGGAAATGACACCTCTTGCCTTTATGGAGCATTTTATAGACTGGAACAAACTTTTCCATATCTCTCAGCAAAGCCACGTGATAGCACTGTAGCCTGAGTTCGTTGACTCACTCAACAAACATTAACTGAATGTTTGCTCTGCATCAGGCCCCGTTTTGGGTCCTGGGACCTCAGAGACAGATAAGACACAGTCCCTGTACCTTGTGCAGTTCACAGTCTGGAGGGAGAGATAAGAAGCCTGCAGTTGCATTGCAGGGGGAGAATTGCCATGGGGAAGGGGCATTCACTCATTGAACTAATATTATGAAATGCCTGAGTATCCTGCTGGGAACTGTGATATGGTCCCTGTCCTGTGAGGCTTCCAGTCTAGCCAGGAAGACATCCATGGACCATCATGGTTGGAAAGACAACTACCTGGGGAGACCAGATCGATAGGGGAGCCTGGGGTTCTTAACTGTAAAATGAGGAAATGTCTCAGCCACGGTCCTCTCAATTCGGCGGGCTCTCCACCCATTGGGGGAGCCAAGGGGATGGTGCACAGGATCCCAGATTTGTAGGGTAGCACAGATGAAACAACCGTAAAGAGGAGACTGTCCCAAGCACTAGAGAGGGCAAGGCTATCCTCACTGGCCTATTCCTCTGTGCCAAATAGGGACAGTTTTCATGGAGGGAGTAATGGGGCAGGCTCACAGGGGTGAGCCATATTTAGGACTGGGCTGTTTTCAGTTCGGTCAAGCACACGTTGGCTGGGCTCCTCCTGTCCACAAGGCACCATGTTCCTTTCTGAGGAGATATAAAGAACCAGTGAACATGGCCTGATCTTTCTCCCTCAGGAAGCCCACAGTCATTTGGACGAAATTGCTCTCCTAACAACTAAATCTAGTGGAGGCAGAATGGAATAAATTTTTTTATTTTAGCCATGATGTGAGACACAGCATAATCACAGATGAAGTCAGGGACAGGGGAAAGTGCTCAAATCCAGCTGGGGGACTCTTACTGCTTACAGCTTGGAGCAGGGATTACCAGAGTTGAATGTCGAGTAACAGGACTGGAAAAGACACAGAACAGGGACTCTGGCTCCCTCCTTCTACCCTCTGCGTGTTGTAGAAAGGGCATGTTACATCACACACATCAGTGTCACACACAACGTCAGTGCCATGGCCTGAACTTAGGACCCAAGACTCTTGAGCCGTTCCACACGCCTTTGTGTCCCCAGAGCTCTCCTACCTTACAGTGGTTCATCCTCCCCCTAGAAATGCACTGCGAGTACTTCCTCAAACTTAAAGGAGCTGCCACAGTTCCCAAAGCCGAACAGAGGCTAAGAATGATAACTCGTGTGTCATTTTACGGTTTGCAAAGCAATTGTGCATCCACTCCACAGACTCGATGGCTGCGGTGTTACCCTTCCTGTTTCTGTATGAGGAGGAAATCTGCACAGCTGGGAGGTGGCAGAAACTGCCATCCTCTGTGAGGTTCTGGCCACATTAGAGCTTTTCAGTGTGTCTGGACCTCAGACTCATGAGCCAACCGTTGGCTCTTCAAGTTATCTGGAAACTGGTGGCTTCTCTTCTCTCCCACTTTGCTAGGCCTAAAGCAGTCCTTTCCAAATTAAACCTGAATTTCAAGCTTCATTAAGAATGCTGTTGCAGTATTTTTAAACTGTGAGACAAAAAAGGAAAAAAGTTAACAGTATGGCTGAGTTGGGTTTAGCGATATTTGTTTTCATTCGTGGTGATTGTGTAGATTTGAAAACAGAACACAGATCCTGACTGTGACTCAGTGACACCACCCCCCACCCCAGTCCGCTGATCCTCTCTCAGGGCTCCCCTCACCCTTACGTGCCTCCACATGTCACCAGAGCACTGGCCAGTAAGGGACCAACAAAGCCAGTGGGCAGAGAGGCCCTGAACCACTTGACAAGGAGATGTGCCTCCTTCGTGTCCTTTGGTCTGTGAAAACCTCCTGAAGTGCTGGCATGTGTCTTCTCAGCTGTGACATAGAGACACTCTGATGGGGCATGTTCGTTTCTTGCCCATTTTAGAGATGGTGAAACTGTGGCCCAAACATGTGAAGGGTCTGTAAAGTGAGAATAAGAATGCCTGCCCTGCAGGGTCACGCTGTGAGGATGGCAGGTGGGCTCACTGTGCCCAAGAGGCAGCACAGCCCAGCGATGAAAAGTGCAGGATCTCTTCCCAGACCGCCGGGATTTCAACCCTGGCTCTCCCGTTTGCTCCCTCTCTAAGCCTCAGTCCCTCACCTGCAAGGGTCAGTTCCCGTTCTCCTGCACCGTACTGCCTGGAAGCACAGAAGCATATTTATGATAGATAAATGTATATACACATATCCATATATAAATAATATTTTAAAAAATTGGAATACGCTCTTCATGAAATTTTACACACTACTTATTTCACGTCAGATCACAATGTGTCTCTGCATATAATAGTGTATTTTGACCTTTTTCATCTCTTGATTGAAATTTGTATCCCAAACTGTCCCATGCTCCTTGCTAGAAGGGAAATAATTCAAGTGTACATAAAGGAAGGTAGGAGCCATAGTTCAGAGAGCATCCGCCGGTGCCAGGCCCCATGCTGGGTGCTCTGTGGATGTGATGTCCACCCCTTCGCAAACAGACCTGCAGAACAGAGATTTCCATGCAGGGAGACTGAGGCTCAGTGAGCTGAAGTCATGTGCCCAACGTCACACTGTGGATCCACAGGAAAGCTAGGATTAGAATGGAATGGGTTCGTCCAAAGAACGAAACTAGAATATAAAGTCCCCTGGAATCTTAAAACAACCAGACCCCTTTGGATGAAGGATTTGTAAGCAGCTTCAAGGTGTGACAATCTCTTCAGGCGCTGTTGGTCCCATGAAAAACGATCGTGGATTGCAATACAGATCATTGATAGATGCCACCTGGAAGGAGGAATTTCAGGAGAGCAGAGAACAAAGCTCTCTGCCCTCCCTCCCCCTCCCCCTCTCCCCTTGCTGGAACGGAGAGCTCCCATAAAGCCATAGAATTCGGTCACTCTTCAGACTATCTCTAAACCACGTTTCTTGTGATAAGAGACAAGAGAGAAATTGACCTTTAAAAATCCTGTGTTGCAAGGGGCAGATAGAGATTTTGAAAGCCTTTTTAAAGAAGGCACAGAGTCTATTATAGCAAATGACAAAAACTTCTCCCAGATGTGTACAGAGTGGGGAGGCCCATTCCAGGCCCCATCTCCAGGGCCTCCCTGGATGCTGTTCCCAGGCTGCTGTAAGGCCGCTCTGTGGCCACAGAGAGATCAGGTTGGTGTCTGGGCTGTGGAGTGGGGGCAGCAGCTAAGCCCGCAGAGAGAGGAGGATGTGTCACACGCTGTCCGCGGAGCCGTGAGTATAAGGTCCATGCAAACAACTACAACACGAAGTTTGCTCATGCATGAATTTCCCAGACCTGCTCCCATCTTTGTTCTCCTTTCAGCTGGCTCGTGTCCACCCCTCTGGTCCCAGTTCAAGCATTCCATCCTCCAGGATACAGCCCAGCCTGCAACCCAAGCTGGGTTCCCACCTTCCGGCTTCCACGGCCCCATCTCTTTCTTCTTCTCCAGCACTCTGTTGTGCCAGAGGCGTGACGGTCTTCTCCCTGTCTGTCCACACGATGGGTTCCGAAGGGGCGGACCTGTCCCCGTGCCTCCTGTCTAAGGAGAGCAATGAGCTCTTCCCAGGGTGGGGACTGGCTTCCACCACACCCCCACGGCCCGACCAAAGCGATTGAGCTGCTTGCCTCTGGGGTCCTCAGATCATCATTGATCCTTTGTTCATTCATGCAACAAGTTTGATGCTCACTGTGTGCAAGGCACCATGTTCTGCGTTTGGGGTAGAGAGGTCAACCAGTCCATTCCTGCCCTCCGTGGAGGAGCTAGAAATCCCAAAGCACGGACAGAGAAAGATGTAGACTCTGGCATAGTGCCTAATGGCTGGACTTGCAGAAAGAAAAGAAACCAAATTCCCAGCTCTGCCACACTTCACTGCAGGATGACGCTGAGTCAGTCACTGAACCCAAGCACCAGGGTCCTCGTCTGCAAAGCCAAGAAGGCTAGCTGAGCCACCACCTTCAGTAGGACCCTCGGGCACACCCTTGGCTTTCTGAGGGAGTTGCAGCCAGCCAGCCACCAGGAGAGATGGGCCCACAGCATAGAAAGGCCAGGAGGTTAGGTCAGGCAACCCCAGAGGCTGCCCCGTGAACCCCCGCCTGAGGAAGACACCAACATCAGGCGTGTAGGGAGTCCATCAGGGTCCCACTGCTCAGTGGTAGCTGTTAGGATCACAAAATGAGCAGAAAGCCACTGCTACTCAGGACCAGGGACTGATGGCAGGGGACCTCGCCTATCCCTGTGCCATAGCACCTGTCTGCAGAGGGGGCTCTGGGGACTGGCCACTGGAATGGGGAGGACCCCAGAACTTCACTGAATGACTCATTTACTCTTTACAGCCCAGGAACCCACCAGCAATGCTGAGGGACTGGCAAAACTCACTCTCCTGGTTTCGCATGAACAAATGATGTCTCAGGGGTTGGAAGGGGGTGTGCCCAAGGTCTCACAGCGAGAAAGTGACACAGCCAGGAGAGGAACTTGCTCTTCAGGCTTCTAGCCTGGATTTTTTTTTTTTTTTCTCTCCTGTTCCCCACTCCCTGGTTCTCAAGGTCGCTTGACACCCCCCAGCAGAGCAGGTACTGAGGAGGGGGCTGGAGGAAACAACATGGCCCTTATCCCAAGTCAGTAGCACTGAGGTGGAAATGTTAGCAGAAACCAGCGCTGCGTGCACAATGTTAACATTTTAGCCCGGGGCCGGTGCTTCAAGCTCAGGGGTCACAAGAACTTGAAGCCCTTTGGAAAATGTTCATTTGGTGCCCCAGAGACCTGCATCTTTTGTCTGGTTTTTTTCCTCCCCGCCTCCTTTTTTTTCCATCTTTCTTTTTACTCCCTGGTCTGACTCTTCTGGACACTTCCTCCCTGCTTCCCCTTGCCCCTCACTGCTGGGTCTAGCATTGCCGCCCTCCAGCCTCCAAGATCCTAAGTGGCCCCCACTCCATTTCCTTCTACCCCCTTCACTTTCACCATGTCAACAGAGAGAAAGGAAAAAAGGATGTTTCTTGGGGTGGGGAGGAATGTTCTTTCCCAAAGTTGGGGTTTAGAGTTCAGGAGGGTTTTACTGAAAATTTTGAGGAAATAGAGAAAAATCCTCCCTATTTTCCTGGTGTTTTTTGTTTGTCTTTCTGTTTGCCACAAGAAGGGTCTATCAGTGGGAATAGCATACAAACGAAAAACGGACATTTTCTAAGTCAACAGACTTGTGTGTAATATACAATTTAGTGAGATACGAAGTCCTTGGAAAGTGTAAATATTCACAAACTAGCCAAACCGGAGAATCATGAAAACTATACATTGAGGTGTTTCTAGTCTACCCCAAAATTTACTTTTCTGTCCCCAAAGCCCATTTTTTCCTCTCAATATGCCTCTTCCCAAGTCTTTCACCTCTGCCTAAGAAAACGAATCTCCCTTCCTGCGGCGGCTGGCCTGCCCCAGATCAGGCCACCGTTTGCACAAAAGCCCATCTTGTAAAGTGCACCTTTGATAAGAGTTTTGTGCCCCCCCCACCCGTGCTCGTTTTTGGAGCATGTGCTTCCTTTAATAATGACCATCTCTATTAGCAGAGGGTTAGCCCACATTTACTACTTCACAAATATTTGCTGAGTAAACGACGGGGGAGTGTCCACCCAGGAAGGCCTAGGCAGACAGAATCGTTGGCCCAGCCTTGTCACTCTGTCCTATGAAGCATACCCATGAGCCATTCTACAGTCCCAGAACTTTCATGAGAGCCCCGCTTGTGTGAGGTGGCTCCATTTCAGACAACCCCAGTCTTCAAGTCCCCTGGGTCTCCATTTCCTTAACTTACAGGTGTGTCTCTCAAGCCATCTTTGTCTAATTCAGTTCTTCAAAGTCAGGCTGCGTCCAGAAAGGGCCACCCTGAAATGTGTGATGGGAGGGAGCCAGGACTGGTCTGTGGTGAGGATACCTGTCTGAGGGAAGCTCCCGGCCAAGGAGCTAACAGGGACTCTTGTTTACCAAGCACAGACTCAGGTGCTGGTCATCATGCCAAATACCCCATGTCCATGATCTCCCCTAACCCCGCAGCCTATCTGTGAGGTATGTCTGGTCGTCCCCTTTATAGATGGGTAGAATTGAAGCTCAGAGCCCCTGCTGAGACTTTGGGGGGGGGGTTTCCAGTAGAATGGCTAACTGGATCCCAGAGGGCCTCTGATCATAAGAAAGGACCATTTGTTTTTAAAATAGATTGCTTAATTTGTTTTTCAAAAGGAAAGATAAGGGGTGCCTGGGTGGCTCGGTGGGTTAAAGCCTCTGCCTTCAGCTCAGGTCATGATCCCAGAGTCCTGGGATCAGCCCACATCCAGCCCGCATCCTGCTCTCTGCTCAGCAGGGAGCCTGCTTCCTCCTCTCTCTGTGCTTGCCTCTCTGCCTACTTGTGATCTCTGTCTGTCAAATGAATAAATAAAATCTTAAAAAAAAAAAGGAAAGATAAAAGGAGTGTGGGGAGGCCTGATTCCTGAAGCAAGGTTGAAGCCGGGGTGGAAGCTAGAGAAGGAGACACAGGGATACTGAAATGAGCTCCATGTCTGGGGAAGGAGACAGAGAAAATCTACAGTAGAGTGAGGAGATGGGGAGTGAGTGCTGTGATTGAGGTCACTCAGGGAGCCGGAAGGGCACGGAAGAGTGGTATTCCAGCAAGACTCCAAAATTCATGCTTTTCACTTAAGAAATAGTTCCCAAAAGTCTCTTCAGGACTCAAAGAACCTTTCATACTTAAGACCTGGGCTCAGATTCCAAGTCAGCCCTGGACTACACAAACTTGACCAAGTTACTCTACCACTTTGAATCTCCAGTTCCTTCTCTAAAATGAGGGTGATGGGGCTCTGGGTGGCTCAGTCAGTTGAGTGTCCAACTCTTGATTTCAGCTCCGGTCATGCTTCCAGGGTCATGAGATTGAAACCTGCATCGGGCTCCACACTCAGCAGGGAGTCTGCTTGAGATTCTCTTGCTCCAAAAAATAAATAAATCTTTTTTTTTTTTTAAAGATAATTAAATGAGGGTGATGCTGACAACAGTGGCTACCTCACAGAGCAGGGAAGATTCAATAACACATTCCTTGAAAGCATTCCTTGTCAAGCATTTAGCACAATGTCTGTGGTCGTCATCATCATCATCATCATTTAATATAATATTAATAATTCCTGGCTGACCTGCCCCCAGGACTAGAGAACAAGCAGTTCTTCCAAGATGCCACAGAGCAGAGTATTTATAAAGAGGTAAAAGCCCAGCTTCCAGAGTCTGGTAAACAAGAGCAGGCAATAGCTAATAAAATTTCAAATTAGCCATGACTTCTCACAGCCCTTCAATTGTACTTGCTGATTTAATGGTCAGCGTCCCTGCTCACTGGGATTGAATAATGGAGCATTTCTGCAGAGTTATGGATGCGGCAGCTGAATCTGTCATGCTAACATCAATAGCAGAATGCAAATAACCCACAGCACGGGCTGTAATTATGTGCTTAAGCAACGTCTGACAGGGGTAGCACGAGACTATGTGATGGAGCCCGCCGTCCGCAGGAGAAGACAGGGGCTTTGTTAAGCGATCAGTGGGTGTTTCTGGGAGCTGGGACAGGAGCCCTGAGTTAGAGTGCAGGACCGTGCCTGGGTCAGAGGAGGCCTTTCTTCCACATCTAAAGATGAATATGGGAGGTGAGCAGACCACGGAAAAATGGCCCTTCACTTTGGTGAGCCATATTGTAGACTCAGGGATAGGAAGGGAAACTACCCCTTAGTAAGTGCTTACTGTGTATCCAGTATTCTGCTAGATTTGGGGACATATACCATGTTTTGTATTTATGTCACTAACACTTACATGACACTTTTATAATCCCCTCGTAAGACACGTGGGAAACAGAAGCCGGAGGGTTTACGTAACTTGCCTACGGTCACATAGAGGTTAAGTTTCAGAGCCAGGATTTGACCCCAGACAGTCTGGGTCCTGGAGTCCATTCTGTTCACGCTGCGCTGCCCTCGAGGAAGTCATCAAGTCTTGAATGCCATGAAGAAGTAGGCAAGAAAGACGAGGGATTTTTCTCTGTAATTTACTAAGGAAAAAAAACTGGGTTTCAGGGACGTCAAGTATCTTACCCGACACCACAATACAACTGAAGCTAGTAAGGGGGCTTGGGAGGCTGCCTGTGTGGATGGGGTCCCGAATCTGGCCAGGCTGTGCCACGCTCCGGTGCGCAGCATCTGTAGTGTAAACCCACGGAGACAGAAGCAAGAGAGGCCTGTCGATGAGGAGGAGGCTGGGGCTCAGAGAGTAAGAGCAGGCATTCGTCCATGGGAGTTCTTAGGTGCGGTTTTGGGCCCTGAACTTGAGCCTGAGCCTCACGATGCTCCCACCACACCACGCTGTTGAGATGAACTGAACGAAGGTAGTGGTTTTCTGGCTTTTATGGGCTATCATTTGGTTTCATCCCCTGATTCATTTGTCAAGTCATTCAATTCTCATTCATGTATTTACTTCACAGCCATGTTTTAGGCACTTGGACTCAGTGCTGGGGACAGAACAGAGGTAACCAGAACAGGATCTATGTCTCCAGGGTGGTGGGACGGTTTGCCCAAAGTCGCACAGCTAATAAACAAGAGAGGCAGAATTTGAACCCAGAGGAACACATGGCCTTAGACTGTTCTCTCCAACAAAGCACACAGAATGTCACCCTGGGCTGTTCCTGCCCCCCCCCACCACCACCCAGAGGCATATCCTCTAATCCCTGGATTTGCTCTCCATATTAAGCTATGCCATTGGGCGCCTATGAAAGCACTAATACCACCAAAACTCTGTGGTCTTATGGCATTTCTTTCTTTGTCGTTTGGGAACGGTACTATAATTTTCAGTCCTGAAGAAATTCATCCATGTGGTGGAGAGGATTCCCTGCTAGTGGCTCGTTGGTCAGCGACTGGCAGAAGGCAGAGCTGGGTCTCCCTGGACCTACATGGCAGCCGGCAATGATGCTGGCGGTCATAGTGTCCCTTCTTCACCCCCAAAGCCAGTCTGTCTCTGGCTCTTACTGCTCTTACCCCTTAAACCTCCCTCCAAACCACCCACTGTTCCCCACTTCCACTGTTCCTGCTCTGATCTCTTGTCCCCCCCGTGCAACCTCAGAAATGCCCTTGCCACCGCAGAGCCCCCAGCTTCCACTTCGGGCCAGCTTCAGTATCACCCTCCAGATTACGGAAGAGCTTCTCTCAGTGATGCAGATCAGACCATGTCACCCCTGTTTTAAACCTTCTAGGAGCTCCCCCTGTTCCCATCCCCATCCCAGGAGTTCAGTGCAAATTCTCAAAGGCAGCCCGCGGCCGTGCAAGTTCTTTCACCAGCATCGACAGTCTCTTCTTGGGCTCGTCCCTCACCTTCTCAGTTGAGCTGAGCAGCTCAGACATTCAGTGTGTTCTTCCACCCCTGGGCCCTCATAGAATGCCCTCCGTCTCTTTGAAAAGAAACAGAAACACCCATCCCCTGTACAAGTTCTTGTCCTTCTCCCCAGCTAGACGAGTGGGCTGGGAGCAGATCTGAAGCCCCAATCTCCCCACAAAGGCCTTGGCTCATCCCACGTCCTTAATCAAGTGACTCAGTGAGTGGAAAATAGAGACGTGAACGAAGGTGTTGCAGACAGACACGGCTGGCGGGCCATGGTGGTATGAACTTCAATGCTATCACCCCTGCAGATGGCTTGCTGGACTGCATGGACCCTGACTGCTGCCTCCAGCCCCTCTGCCACGTGAACCCGCTGTGCCTGGGCTCCCCCGACCCACTGGACATCATCCAGGAGACACAGGCCCCAGCGTCCCAGCAGAACCTGCACTCCTTCTACGACCGCATCAAGTTCCTTGTGGGCAGAGACACCACGCACATCATTCCTGGGGAGAACCCCTTTGACGGAGGGTGAGTCCCCTGCGCCCTGGCCCCGGCCGTGGCTCTCTGCGGGAGAACAGAATCAGCTCGGGCCACCTTTGGGGCGGTGGGGGTGGGGGTGGGGGGAAGCCAGGAGGGTGGGTATCGAAGGCTCTCGATGGAATGTCACGGGATGCAGAGAAGCAGCCTCAGGTGCCCACCCTTAGAAAACTGCTATCCCAGGCATTTGGAATTTTAATGAGCCAAGTTGTGTTGTTCCCGCTGGGTGATAGATGGAGAGAGTGAGAAATCAAAGGTCCAAGGGGAATCTTGGATCAATACCCTCTTTGCAGTCAGCTGTTACTGATTCTGCAGTCTCCAGATGAGTGGCAACACTTTAACACTGTTCACCCTTAGAGCCGATGTCCAGAAGATGGTGGGGGTGGGGGGGTGGGGTGCAGTGGCTGCCCCCGCTCAGGCTGTCGGCCCATGCATTCTTTCACAAGTGTTTGGTTGTATCTGTCACCCACTGGACAGCTGTTCACTGAGGTCCACTCTGTGCCAGGTGCTATGCTGGAATCACGGAGCTGAATAGTCCACTAAGGGGACAAAAAAGACCTCCAGGGTGATCAAGCAGAACTGTGCCCTCAGGGCACTCTGGGACCGTCCTCCAGGAGGTGCTCCTGGGAGGGGAAGACATGACTTAAGAATAGAGTCTTAGAGATGAAAGATGGTTAACTCGGCCAGGGAAGGGAGGGTGTTCCCAGGAGAGGGAAGAGCTTGTGCAAAGACCAGGTGTGCATGAACCAAGCACAGGATCCAGGAATGACGGGTAATCATGCCTATTGAATGCCTTCCCGTGTAGGGCTGCCTCTTACATGCAGAACTTTCTCTAAAAGTCAGCACAGTCAGTTCAGCGGTCACAGATTTCATCTCTTCTGTGTTCATGACTTCCATGCACCGCGCAGACAACAGGGTAGTGGTGAGGGGTGGGAAAGGTGAAGGCCGTCCTCCTGTTCTACTCAAAGTGGGAGATGAGCCGGGCTTAGGCATCACTTGAGCCTGAGGAATGCAGGAGAGTCTGTCACTCAAATGCCTTGGGAGACTGTGTTGCCTTCACCAGCTTGAGGATCTGAGAGCAGCAGCGGGTTGGGAGTTCCCCCCTCACAGTAAGGGCAAGGAAGGGAGAGTCTGTGGTTCATAAGCAATTCTGGAGCTTACACGGAGGTGGGAGATGTTGATTTGGGAGCCTTCGACAAGCAAGCAAGAGTGGAAACCAGGAGCACACAACAGTTTACTCTGGGAGAATGTGTGAGGGGAGAAGGGCAGGGCCCTCAGAAGGAGCCAGCCCAGGAGGTGTGGTTGTCATCACCAGAGCGTAACTGGGAATCCAAGAAGAAGGCCTCCCTGCTGGGATGGGATGGAGCCCGGGTTCTGGGCTTCACACCACAGGACTGTGGGGTCTAGAGCACATGCCTCCCATTGCCCCAGTCCCTCTCCACAAGGAGCAGGGACAGGACAGGAAAAGTGAAATGGGAGGAGTGCTCCGAGCCCAGTGGGAGGGGCATAACAGGAGTGAGAAAAAGCCCTCAAACTTTAACATTTTTAGAGATGAAAGTGCATCGTAGTCCAAATCTTCCAACTCACCTCAAGAATCTTGAGAACCTCAGAGGTTAAATGTCTCTGGGTAGGAAGCTTCCTGCTCTTTTATTCAATTGTGTAACTTGCTCTGAATGCTTGTGGGCCTTCCTGTGGCATACGTTCTTTTAATCAACCAGGGATAAGCATATTATTCCCACGAAGGGAAATATTCCTTACTCATCCTTTCTTTATTGGGCCCATTATGGAATCTGATCAGGGTTCTGGCTGTTTGGACGCTGGTGGTGGTTCTGCCTAAGGAGGGCCTTACCGTGCCATCCTGATCGGTGCCAGCAAGGACCACATCCCCTGCTTGTCTTCTGGTGACCCACCAAAGGCTGCTGCTTACATGCCACAGATCCCTGGGGGGACCCACACAGGCTTTCAGTACTGTGGATCCAGCAGGTCTGACTTGCAGGGAGCTTGAGAAAGCTGTACCAGGAGAAATTGACCTCTTGGCAGAAGGGAAGAGTAGAGGCCTCAGAGTCAGGCCTACTTGTGTTTGCAATCCCAGCTCTGCCACTACCGGATACATGGCTCTGGGCAGGTGGCTTAATATAGCACACATATAAATGTCTCCAATCCTCTAAACTGAGTTCTCCAAAAAAGGACTGCATCCTACTCATTTTAGCTCTTAGTAGATGTTCAACCAAATACGCGTACATCTTGCCTTGAACAATGAAGAAATGGAAGGAAGGAGGGAGAAGGAGAGAGAGGGAGGGAGAAAGGATGGATAGATACATTATCTATTTTACTTAATTTTATCCTGAGGATTCAGGGTCCAGGGAAGTTAAATCATCTGCTAAAAATCATATTACAGATGAGTAGCAGAGGCAGGAGAAGTCGGCTCCCAGATTATTGTTTATGTACTTGTCACCCTCAGTTAAACTACAGATGCTTTGAAAGCAGAGACCGTTCATCTCTCCAGACCTATCACACTTAGGGCAAGGCCTGGAATATGGTATTCAGTCTCCAAATAAATGGATAACAGAAGCTTCTAGATGTTACTGTAAAAATTCCTTTCACCTAATATGTGCCCAAACCATTAGGCCCCTGCTCCTCACTCATCTAGATTCAGAAGAAACAGCAGTCTGTCACTACTCAGTATTCCCAAACAGATTTTTATGTTAAAAAAAAAAAAAGCCCAAGTGACAAGAAACCTGGAAACATGAGGCATCAAAAGCTTTTGTCACTGGACGCCCATCAGGTATCTGTTGTCTTAATCTGGGCCCTCAGAGCGGTGCTTATTTGCATAGTTGGGGTAAAGTGGAACCCCTTACCAGGTTTGGGTTGTGGCCTTCCTTCCTCTCATATGACAGAATGTGGCTTCGTGGAAAGAGCCCAGAGTCTGAATCTTGGCTTTACCTCCCATCATCTCTGTGTGACGTCAGAGGAAATGATTTAACTTTTGTGTGTGGGCCTCCGATTACAAATGGGCTGTAATGCTATTTCACAAATGCCGTTGAAAGGGTTATCTGAAATAAAGCATCTAGCACAGCACTTCATACTTAGGTGGTCAGTATGTGATTGCTTTTACGGCAGCGGCATGGCCTAGTGAAAATAACACAACCTTTGGAATCAGACAACTGGATTTATTTTAGTTTAGTTTAGGTTAGTTTATTTTATTTAAATTCAGTTAGTTAACATATAATGTATTATTAGTTTCAGGGGTAGAGGTCAGTGATTCATCAGCTGTGTATAACATCCAGTGCCGTTACATCACATGTCCTCCTTAATGCCCATCACCCAGTTACTCTGTCCCCCCATGCCCCTCCACTCCAGCAACCCTCAGTTTGTTTTGGTTAAGAGTCTCTTATGGTTTGTCCCTCTGATTTCATCTTGTTTTATTTTTCCCCTCCCTTCCCCTATGGTCCTCTGAGCTGTTTCTTATATTCCACATATGAGCAAGATCATAGGGTATTTGTCTTTCTTTGATTGACTTCTTTCATTTAGCATTAATACCCTCTAGTTCCATCCACATCGTTGCAAATGGCAAGATGTCATTTTTTGATGGTGGAGTAGTATTCATGTGTGTGTGTGTGTGTGTGTGTGTGTGTGTACATATATACATATATACACACACATATACATATATGTGTGTATATATGTGTGTGTATATATATATATATATATATATATATATATATATGCATGCCACCTCTTCTTTATTCATCTCAGACAACTGAATTTAAAGTCTTTTGCATCTACGTTCTAGCTGTGTGACCTTGGGAAAAGTCCTTAACCTCTCTGAGCTTGAATTTCCTCATCTGTAAGAGCGAGGTAATAATGTTTACTTTGCAGAGTTGCCATGAGAATTAAAAGAAAAACACAAAGTACATAAAGTCATCACCTAGTACTGGCCACACCAAAAATGCTCGCTAATTCAATGATGATGATGATGACGATGGTGATGGTGACATTGTTAAAAAGAGCTTCTCACTCTTTTAATTGGAAGTGCAACTTGGTAGTAACCTATCCTCCAGGGAAGTCCAGCAGCCACCGAGAAAGGAGCAAGGTTTCAACTGTTGAATTCTTATTTGAGGAAAGGAAAGAGCAGCATTGCGCCCGCCATCTGTCAGCCGGGGTCCTCATTAGGGAGGAATCCAGTGGCACTTCTCCAGAGAGCGGGCTTTCTGATGAGCAGGCAGACCTGACTTGGTGCCTGTGCCTGACAGAAAACCCCACATTCTCCTGCACCCCACACGCTATGGCACAACATGTAGCTTCCACACAGGAGTCTATTTAACAGGCCTCATGATGCAGGCTGTCACCCAGAGCAGCGGCAGCATTTCTGAGCCCGTCAAGGACAGGCAGCCCCAGAGGTGCCTTCCTGCACACCGTGGGCTCCCAGCTGGGTCTCTGACTCAGGGAAGCACACAGGTGAGCATGCTGGGACCACGGGACAATGTGGACTGACTAGAGCGCCCTTCCGTGGGGGAAGCAAGCAAGCAAGTCTTCAGGGCCCAGGGCTGTCTGCAGAACACTTTTCTTCAGAGGCCTGACCCCAGGGCTGAGATGAAGAAGCGGGAGGTTCTCAGATCCACCGATGACACCAGGAATTCTTTGGGGAGCTCCTTCTGCTTTTGTGCAATGACACAGCTGGCCCCCAAGGACCTGGAGCAGGGCTGGCCCTCCCAGAAGGAGGGGCAGCCGCACTTCGGGACCTGAGGGTCCCTGCCAAGCATGGGAGGCTCTAAGCTGGGCTGGACTCCTTGGAGCCAAGCACAGAGCTTGACTCCAAACTAAAGCAGAAGGACTGTCAAAGGACTTGGAGTAAGGAAGCCCTCAGAGACCCTGTCTGGCTCATCTGTGTCCCCAGAGCCTAGCACGATGCCTGGCCCAGACCAGGTGTTTCATACAGGTTTAACGAGTGCTGTAGCTCTGTTGACATTCTGCCCCTGCTGTCCTCAAGTCCACATAAGGGACAGAGGTGTGAGTGGCTTCTGCTGATGTAACACAGGTCTAAAGTGGGAGCAGACAGAGCAAGCAGGAAAATCACCATCACCAGGTTAGGCGGCTTCACTACTGTCTTTCCTTCCCAGCCTGGAGGCCCAGACCCCTCTGCTCCGTGGAATGCCTGTCCCTCACCTGGAGTCACGGGGAAAATACAATGCACTGAGTGGAAGAAAGGGGCCACTCGGGTCTGTAGGTGACAGATGGATCCCCAACTGACCATGAAAGGAGGACGAATAACAGGACCCAGACAGTAAAGCTTGGGATCAGGCAATTGGGAAAGAGAGGGAAGCTTGAGACATTTCCTCCTCAGAGAACACTCAAGGCCATTACGTCCCTATGACACAATTTTGGTTGCTTCTCTACTCTTGGGAAGGACAGGCAGACAGATCCCTTCAGCGAATAGCAATAGATCGCCAATGCCAGATGGTAGAAAGAGGTTCTGACAAAAGAACCACCCCTGAGTTATTTGAATATCAGTTCAGAATAGGTTTGAGGACACAGTACGGGTGAGAGAAATGTGAGGTGGTCTAGTCTTTCTGGGCCCTGTAAGCCTGATAGCTTATCAACTCACTCAAATGAGAAAGTTGGGTGTGGACAGATTGCTATGAAAGTCCACTGATGGGGGTGCCTGGGTGGCTCAGTCAGTTGGGCGTCTGCCTTCAGCTCTTGTTATGATCCCAGGGTCCTGGGTTGGGCCCTGTGTTGGGCCTGTTCAGCTGGGAGTCTGCCTCTCCCTCTGCCCCTCCACCGCGCTTGTACCCTCTCTCTCAAGTAAGTAAAATCTTAAAAAAAAAAAAAGAAAGAAAGAAAGAAAAAGAAAAAGAAAAGAAAAAAGAAAAGTCAGCTGATGGGACACACTGAGCCCAAAGAGAAAAGACTTGAGGAGTCAGGGGACTTTGAAAAAAGGAGGGAGGGGTGACCAGAGCATTCATCCCAAAGGAGGCAGAGGATCATATGCTGTGGAGATGGTCCGAGCCTCGGGAGAGCAGACTGGCCAGGCTCCGAGGGGTACAGAGTTGCCCCATAACACAAGCTGTGTTTGGCACATACGGCTCTGTGCAAGGCCTTCAAGAAGATCCGCATCCATAACCCCTTACCTGGAGGGCTCTTTGTGTGTCCCGTCCTTTGTTAGTCATTGAACCCCTAGTGCCAAGCAGGAGGTTGGCACAGACTAAGCCACAAGGATAGCACAATGAATCGGTGAGTCAGCCAATCAGCCAGTGCTGAGTGCCTGAAGAGAGGTAGAAACCTCAGGACCCAGTACAGGCCTGGCCCAGAGAAGCCAACTGTATATGTTTGTTTTTGAATATGAATGAGCAACCCAACAAGGGAGCTCCTGAATGAAGACTTCTGGTGGGGCATGGCTTTGGCCTGAGACAGACTTCCGTCAGGGTGGTGGGCCATTAAAACATTATTTATCCTACTTCTGGTCCTAACAACCCATTAGTGTGTCATGGAATCAATGGAGCGAGTCGAAACTATTTTTTTAAAAAGAGGTGAATTTCAATGGAATGGGGGACAATGGAATGGCAGCTATGGGTGCAGCTCCGTGAAAAGGGTAGTTACTGCATGAAACGTGGTTGGTTGTGTGTGTGCGCACACGCGCGTGCCACTGAATAAGCTGCATTGCTTAGTGTTGGTTTCAGTTGAATGAGACTTAAAAGTACCTTCTAAACTGAGGAACTGACAAGACTTTCTGGGATAATCAGGGATTTGAAAGAATTTTAATGTGGCTGGAGCATAATTATGGTGATACTGTTCTCCAAATCAAAAGTCAAGAGCCGTGCTCCAACGTTTGACATCAAGATGGTCTCAGGAAGTCTGGGGTACCTGATCCTGGTGTGCAGAGGGGCCGCAGGAGAGGGAAGGACAGGGTAACTATGCGGGCATACGAGTGGATTTGGAGCAGGAACCGAGAAAGATCCGTCCCTGGCCTGTTCACTGATCAGACCAGAGTTTGTCGTCTCAGTTAGGACTTAAAACTGGACATTAAGAGAAATGAAATAAACTTGATGCCATGTAAGTCTTCAGAATTTATTTCAGATCCTTTATAAAGACATGGTTTCAAAGACGAGAAAAATAACAGAAGTGTATGTGGGCGGGGGGAGATCCCATATGCACTCTGGTGGCAGAGCAGTTACAGAAAGGCATTTGCCTGCCACCCCCCTATCCGCAGCCCCCAGCCCTGGGTTGTGGACAGCCCTCGGAGAGCCCTCAGACAGCCTGAGTGGTAGAGACCATCTAATGGAGCTCAAATAAACACCAGCTTCCTGACAGCTGGCCTCTGAGTGAATTTATTATTGAATTACACTCCTGCGTCTCAGAACAAGCTGAACTGACAGGCTACCCCATCAGTTTAAGAGAAAGGGGGCAGGGAGAAAGACAATGATAAATTACCCTGACGGAAGATGGAAGAAGGTAAAGATCCTGCTTCCTCCAAAATGTCAGCCATTATATATTATTCATGTTGGTTTTTTAAAAAAAAAAAATCCCTCCCCACACTGAAATGAATGTTTCTGATGATAAAGCAATGAGGTAAATTTAATTCAGGATGCAGGAAGCAACTTCTCGCATCATCCTGATGAGTAGCTAACAGCTCCTCCTCTGCCACTTGATCGTCCCGTTACTGATTTCAAAACCGAACTACAATCTCTGTTTGCTCAGTAGCTGCAGCTGGTTCCTAGCTGTCCGTCGCGGCAGACGTTAGCAGAGCGCTGTGCCGAAGTGGGAGCCACTCGAGGTTTACCTGGAGAGAGCCTGCAGTCAAGTCCTGGGGTGAATGAGAGCAGATGACCTCGGGTGAACGAGGCTCCAGGTCATCCTCTGTGACGTGGGGCCCTGCAGGGTGTTGGGAAGATTAAATGAGATAGAATACCTGAAAGCCTGCCGGCTGGCGCGGAACACGCATCCAGTTATAACACCTACCATTTACCGAGGACGTTCCGTGCATCAGCATTGTTTGAAATGCTTTGTAGTTTTCCTAAGTAGTAACATTTTTATGTCTCCCCGCAAACCCTATGACACAGGGACTTCATCACCCTTCTTTTACAGATGGGAAACTGAGGCACAGAGAAGTTCAGTAACCTGGCCAAAGACATAGGGCTTTTAAGGGGCAGAGTCAGCTCTTTTTTTTTTTTTTTTTTTTTTTTTTTTTTTTTAAACAAGCACAATCAGGGGGAGGGGCAGAGGGAGAGGGAGAGAGAGAGAGAAGCAGACGCCCTGCTGAGCATGGAGACCCAAGTTAGGGCTTGATCCCACCGCTCTGAGATCAGGACCGGAGCTGAAATCAAGAGCCAGACTGACAGAAGCACCCAAGTGCCCCAGCAGAGCCAGCATTTGAAGCCAAACCAATTGCTCCTGGAGCCCGTGTGCCGAGCTCTATTCTCTGCTTGGTCGTTCATAGTCCCACCTCTCCGCATCTTCAGTCTGGAAATCTGTATAGTGTGACGCTGCTACAACTCCACAACCCCGGCTGGCCCCAGCTTTCTATCCAGTTCTGTCCAGCGTGACGTAAAGTGAATGTGCACTAGGTCTTCGCGCTTCAGAGCACAGCCTCGGAGTCAGGGAGCCCAGGCTTGCCTCCCAGCCCCACCCTTTGCTGTGTAACCCTTTGTTGTGACCTTGGACAGGTCTCCCCCTGTGCCTCATTTTCACCACCTGCTGTATGAGGATACTAACCCACATGTCATGGGGATGTCTGAGGGTGAAATGAGACGTAAAACACTTACGTGTCAGGGCAGTACGCCTTCAGTAAGTGTTAGTAACCCCCGTCACAGAGAGCAAGAGTTAGCCTCAGCATTCGCAAGGACATTAGTATTTGTATAGGCTTTAGTATCACTCTGAGAACTGGGGGAAGAACGAGAATCTTAGCCAGAAGCGTGAGTGCCATTACGGAATTGATGCCAGTGCCCCAGCGCCAGGGCAGTCAGAGGTGAGCGGACCTTGAGATCACCAGCTCTTTGTGGTAGAAGACAAAACTTGGAGGTCAGAGAAAGCTCTTGGCTCAGCAAAATAGTAGCAGGACGCAGGACTCTCCTACATCCTGGAGAACCTGGAGTCCCGAGTGAGAGCTCTCTCAAGCAGTAATTCCCATGCTTGTAAGTCAGGGACTTATCTGATCCTGATAAATTTCAAGCCATAAGAAGTAAAAATAGCACGAAGTCAAGCATCACGTTACTAACACATGCTTCGGGTCAGGACTCACCAAACACATCTGCAGCGAGTCTAAGTGGCCCTCCAGTCTGATCCCTGTAGGGTCGAGAGTTGGCTCTAAGTGAACCCTGTGGAGATAAGCTATGATGTGGAGAAATGCTACCTCTGGACGGTGTTCTGGTAAAACAAAGAGTTGTGCCCATGTGCCTTCCTATGTCTGTCTCCTCCTCCCACCCCTGCAGGGCCCTGTGGGTCCAACCTGCAGGCCTCTAGAACCAATCCCAATCTGAAGAGAAGGCTTCGAGCAGCCCCAGCCACTCAGTCTCAGGTCCGTCAACTGCTCTGTTTTCTGACCAGTGGCTCGCCAGCTCTGCCAGATGGGTTTCTGCCTTGTCCCAACCACACTTCCCAGCCACACTTTCTGTGCCCTGAGGTAAGCAATTCGGTAGCCCTGCCAGACAAGGACTCAAGCCTTGCCTTCTCTTGCCAAGCTCTCGCCCCTGACACATCTGGTTCTAGAGCTCCATCCCTGCTCTGCTTAGGAACCTGGTAACACATGGGACATCCATACCCGTGGGAGCCATCTCATCATGGCTGCACCCCTGTCAGATCCTCCTGCCCTGTCCCTTGTATGAGCTGGATTTTCTGTATCTCTGCTCAGCATTGTCCCCAACTCAGGAAGTGGGTCTCACTGTGGTCTACCCTTGTCCCTCCTTTCTGGGCAAAGCAAGAGAAGTCTCCCTTTTCCAGGTGAAAGCAGGACCCGTCCTGTGCTCTGACAGGAAGACAGAGCACGCAGTCACAGAAACGACTTGTACACTGGGAGACTGTATCTGGAGTCACACGTTAGCAGAGCTGCCTCGAGTTTTTCTAACAGCACAAACCATCTCCTGAGAATTCTTCTCTGAAGCAGGCCTCTGGCTACACAGCACAGAGACCAGCCTGTCTGGACCTTCCATGTCCATGTCCCCAGTGTTTCCAAGCCACATCCCAGACAGCACCCTTGCTCCTCCAAAATGATCTCTACAGGCCAACCTCTCTCAGTCCTGCTTCTCCTTTGCCACAACCAATGGATTCATTTCTCTCACATACAGTGTTAGGAATAGTCAAGGGCTCCGGTCATGTGTTCACCTTTGTTGGCTAACAGAAAATATTCCAGAGGGTTCCTGTAGGAAATGACTCAGCCCTAAGCATCAGCATTCAACAGTCCGGTTGCCCACAGGCTTGGGTGATCTGACCTGTGGCCTGGGAGTTCATATTCCCTGAATCTCTGAAGGACTCAACAGCCACATGAAGCTAGGAGGTCACAGACCAGTGGCTTCCAAGCTCTGCAGCAGGTGCAGCCTGAGGGCCCAGGAGACACTAGTAGCTGCTGGGCCATCTTGTCCCCAGGTGGTGTCAGGGTACCATAACAGCCCTGTCAGCACCCCAGCTTTCATGTGTGTTCGTGGGGATCCCCATCCAACTCCAGAGATCATGTACCTCACCTCTAAATGAGGGAGTTGGATTCAGTCACCCCCAGGACCCTTCTCCCATTACTCTGAAGAAGACTGGATTTTTCCTTCCATCTCTCCAGATATACACAAAATAGCCTGAGAGAAAAAAGCTTTTTCTGAATGAACTGGAGTACTTTCCTGTGATGTTTATTCCATATACCCAGCAAGTGATCTGGAAGCCTCTGGTAGAGTCTAAACTGAACCCAACTCCAGTCAGAATCCAACATGGCAGTCAGAAGAACAGAAGTCAGGGTATGTGGGCAGAGCCCAGAGCTCAGTTGTAAGTGTAGGAATGATTATATGTCATGCTGGCATGACTTGGTAGGCAGCTCCTCTTTTTATCCCATGCTAGTTTTACTTCTAGATACAAGGATTTTTTAAAAATCAAATTATATTCATTCCAGAATGTCAGCAACTCAGACAAGTGGATTGTGTCTCATTTATTGTTAGTTATTTAACTACTTACCATATAGTAAGAAATAAAACAGTAACTAACAGCAGTGCCCTCCTGTAGTTTGCATAAGTAAATAAGAAAATGGATGACTAAATATCTTCCCTACTGCCCAGCACTGTGTAGTACACAGTAGGTGCTCAATTAAACTTCCAATAACTGAACCCTATTCTTATTTACCAGGCCTCTGTCCATGTTTCTCTTCCATATATATTTTATTTGGGACTAATTGAAATAGCTACATTCTTTTTTTTTTTTTTTTTTTGCTTTCATCATCTTCTTTCACTGATTTATGTGATATTCATTGATTTCTGTCCTCAACATTTACTGAATGCATCCTATGGATCTAGTCCTGTGCTGAACATTGGGGTTACAAAGGTGGAAAGAAACATGGTCATTACCCTCAAAGAACTCACAATATAGAAGAGAAGAAGAGATGTTTGAACTAAGGAATACCCTTTAGTGGGGTAAGTGTATTGTGCTGTGTCCACCGAAGGAGGGAGTGACTTCTTTGTACCAGGGAAATCAGGAAGAGCCTCACTGAGAAGCAGGCCCTAAAAGAGAGGTTGATAGGAATGAGAAAGATATTCAAGGCAGGCGAACAAACAGAGACAAAGGCAAAGAGGTGTGGAAATACATGCCAAGACAAGGATATGAGAATTAATTTAACATGACAGCGACACAGGACATGAGAATGGAAAAATGGGACATAGCCTGTAGAGACCAGCGGGGGCCAGATTCTGAAGGGGCTTGTATGACAAGCTGAAGAGTCTGGACTTTGTCTGGAAACAGTGGGTACTGCAGAAATGACTTAGATAACATAGAGTCCCTGGTGATGTGGTGAAACAACAGTGATAAAGTTGGGACAGTTGGGGAGCTCTTAGATTCGGAAGTCTCCTTCCTCAAGAGAAGATCTGGTCCAATTCCCTGCCCTCCAGTAAGTCAGGAACATTTGAAAGAAAGTGATTAGATCCAGTTCTGTTGGTTTGGGCCTAAAGTCATTGGAAAAAAAAAACAAACAGGAAGTGCTTTGAAATAAGTTAAAAAGAATGAAGCACAACTAGAAGTTAACTTTTGAATATAATAATATAGAGCATATTCAAGGGTATTTCATAAAAAGAAATCACAAACACACACCATTGTAACTCTGGTACAGGGCAGTGGTCCCAAGGTGGGTGCTCAAGGTGGTCCATGAGGTACTGGGAGAAAATATTAGAACATCTGTATTTACTTTTGATCTTAAAAAGTAAGAACGAGTGAATGTTTTACTCATATGGAACACTAGGTTTTCATTGCTTTGCTCCCTTGGTCCAAATGTTAGTTGGTAACAAAACACTCTTAGAGAGACAGTGGACTTTTTGCTGGTTTAATTCTAGTGTCTTACAATATGACTACTGGGTGTGTGTGTGTGTGTGTGTGTGTGTGTGTTTAACATCTAGTTTAACTAAACTTAGGTACAAAATGGTCCAGTGTCATCAAAAGATTCTTATAAAGTAGCTACAAATCAAAGACGATATACCGTGAGTCCAAGCAAACAAAAAAAATGGCAGAGCTGGTACCTCTAGTACAGAGTCTTCGTTAACTCCACTATGAAGTTAAAACCAATAATGATCATTTTCATCCAGTCTAACAGAAAAGGTAATCAAGATTCAGAACATTCAAGAACCTAAAAATAGTTAATCCAAAGATTCAACATCATCAAGAAGACTGTTTGAAGTACAGGCACACCTTGGAGATACTACTGGTTTGGCTCCAGACCACTGAAATAGAGCAAATATTACACTAAAGGAAGTCACGTGAATTTTTGGGTTTCCCAGCATATATAAAATTTATGTTTACATTTTATCACAGACTATTAAGAATGCAATATAATTATGTCTGAAAAACAATGTATGTACCTTAATTTAAAAATACCGTATCGCTAAAGAATGCTAACCATCATCGGAACTTTCAGTGAATTATAATTTTTTTGCTGGTCAAGGGTCTTACCTCGATGTTGATGGCTGCTGACTGATCAGGGTGGTGTTTGCTGGAGGCTGGGGTGGCTGTGACAGTTTGTTAAAATAAGACAAGAATGAAGTTTGCTGCACTGATTGACTCTTACTTTCGTGAACAATTTCTCTATAACATGTGATGCTGTTTGATAAGCATTATACCTACAATAGAACTTCTTTCAAAATTGGAGTCAATCGTCTCTAACTTGCCACTGCTTTATTAACTTGGTTTATGTCATATTCTAAATCCTTTGTGTCATTTCAACCATCTTCCTGGCATCTTCACCAGGAGTAGATTCCTTCTCAAGAAACCACTTCCATTGCTGATCCACGAGAAGTAACTGCTTATCCGTTCCAGTTTTGTCATGAGATTGTGGCAATTCAGTCACATCCTCAGGCTCCACTTGTAATTCTAGTTCTCATGCTGTTTCTACCACATCTGCAGTTACTTCCACTACTGAGGTCTTGAACCCCTCACAGTCACCCATGAGGGTTGTTGGAATCCACTTCTTAACTCCTGTTCATGTTGATATTTTGACTTCTTCTCATAAATCACAAATATTTTTCATGGCATCTAGAACACTGAATCCTTTCCAGAACATTTTCAATTTACTTTCTCCATACCTGTGAGAAGAATTGTTATCTATGGTAGCTATAGTCTTACAAGACATATTTCTTAAATAATGAGACTTGGAAGTGGAAATGACACCTTGATCCATGGGCTGCAGGATGGATGTTGTATTAGCAGGCATGAAAACAACATTCATCTTGTCCATCTCCATGAGGGCACTCAGGTGACTAGGTGCGTTGTCAATGAGCAGTGATATTTTGGGAAGGAGTCTGTTTTTCTGAGCAGTAGTTCTCAATAGAGGGTTTAAAATATTCAATAAACAGATATAAACAGATGATATTCTGTCTTCCAGACTTTGATAGTCCATTCATGGAGCACAGGCAGAGTCAATTTAGCATAATGCTTAAGGGCCCTAGGATTCTCAGGATGGTAAGCCAATGAGCACTGGCTTCAACCTATTAGCTGCATTGGCCCCTAACAAGAGACTCACTCTGTCCTTTGAAGCTTTGAAGCCAGGCACTGACTTCTCCTCTCTAGCTATGGAAGTCCTCGACGGCATCTTCTTCCAGTAGAAGGCTGTTCCATCTGCTTTGAAAATCTGTTGCTGGGTGTGGCCACCATCATGGTTTACCTCAGCTAGATCTTCTGGATAACTTCCTGCAGCTTCTACATCAGCACTTGCGGCTTCACCTTGCAGTTTCTGTTATGGAAATGGCTTCTGTCCCTAAATCTCAAAAACCAACCTCTGCTGGCTTCACACTTCTCTTCTGCAGCTTCCTCACCTTCTCTCAGTCTTCATAGAATTGAAGAGAGTTAGGGACTTGCTCTGGATTAGTCTTTCACTTAAAGGACTCTTGTGGCTGGCTTGATCTTGTATCCAGACCACTCAAACTTTCTCCGTACCAGCACTAGGCTGTGCTTACCATTCATGCGTTCACTGGAGTAGCACTTTTAGATTACTTCAAGAATTTTTCCTTTGCTAACTTGCCTAACTGTTGCAAGAGGCCTAGCTTCCAGCCTACCTCAGCTTTCGCAACAAGCCTTCCTCACTGAGTTTAATTATTTCTAGCTTTTGATTTAAAGTGCTGGAACGCTTAGGAGCCCTTGTGGGGTTATTAATGGGCCTAATTTCAATACTGTCGTGTCTCATTGAACAGGGAAGCCTAAGAAAAGAAAAAGAGACAAGGAAACAGCTGCTGGAGCGGTCAGAACACTCTCATTTACCAATTAAGTTCGCCATCTTACATGGGCACGGTTCATGGTGCCCCAAAACAATGACAATAGTAATATCAAAGTTCACTGATCACAAAGTGTCATAACAAATATAATAATGATGAAAACGCTTGAAATGTTAACAAGAATTACCAAAATGTGACACAGAGACATGAAGTAAACAAATGCTGTTGGAAAAAGGGCGCCAATAGACCTGCTTAATACCGGGTTGCCACAACCCTTCAATTTGTAAACACTCAGTTTATCTGGGAAGCCCAACAAGACCAAGTATGCCTGTGTGCATTTTTATCCATTAAACCTTGCACCAAATGCATGTTATTCTTCCCCGTGTTAGCTATTGATGGCAGCACACATGTACAAGTTATTAATAAATATAAATACATCTGAAGAGCCTACTCAGACATGTTGACAGAAAATGTGTATAATCAAAAAGACCCTTACAAGCCTGCTCTGGTGACGTGAACGCTGATTTTTAAGGCAGCGCAAACAAACTGATATTCTCCACTACTTAGGTATGTATCTGTGTCAGAGGGTAAGTAGTTTGAGAGGTGAGCTGACTTTGCCGAGTTCTCATGGATGATAAATGGCAGCTCCTTAATTTGAATCCTGGCTTTCCAGCGACTTGCAAGAATGGACAAGTCCATTCCCTGTTGAGACTTTATTTTCTCACCTCCACAATGAGACTTAGGAAAGCTTAGAAAGGAAGGTCCCTCCTAACATGGCATGACCCAGTGGGTTCCCAGGAATACGTGTATAGATGGAGATGTCAGACTAGAAAAGCTGTTTAGGGAAACTGAGGCAGCTCAGTGAGGTGGAGAGCCAGAAAGGGAGGACAGTGGAACAGCTGGTGTGGCCAGGCTGGAAGGAAGGTCATGGAGGCTTCAGGGAGAACAGGGTCAGGCTTTGACGGGAATCTGCTTGCTGGGGGTAGTTTAATAGGCTGTGGGCCCAACTGAGGTTCTAACAAAACCCTGCATAAAGTCTAGTAGATGCTGGAAAGATCCGCAGTCAATCAGCATGAGTTAGCAGAAAACAGTTTAAGGATCCGTGTAAGTCAGGCATGTAAAATCTATTTAAAGAATGCAATACAGAGGAGTGATTTGCATAAACAAGAGGGGCACAGAGTAAGCAGTACTTTAAATCAGAGAAAAGGGAAAGTTACTTTTTGCCACCTGGATCCCAAGTGATTATACCATTCTCCTGAATACCAATTTCAGTAGTTGTTTTCAGTTAATAACTAAAAAGTTAACGCTGCAACTCTTCCCCCTTCACCTTCCTTTATCCGCTCATGTAATGCGCATCACATAGCAAATCTAACTTAATTCCTGACGTTCACCGTTTAAAGTCTTCAAAGAAAAGGAAGGTGCAGAGGAGGAGGCCAAGAGATAGGGCTGCAAGCTGAGGCGGGGCAGGTCTCCCTGGGGGAAGAAACCCTGTGGGCTGACCAGACCAGCTAGAAAGGGCCAGCCCCTCCAGCCCTCTGTTCCTTGGCCGAATCCCTATCAAGGTCACGTGGCTCCGACTTCTCAGGCATCGCCCCCACCTTCAGCTAAAGACATCAGTTCTTTATTCATCCAGTAAGTAATGTATCAAGAGCTTAGTCTGTGCCCTGAATTCAGATTCCAGGGCAAACACCTGTTTCGGTGGAGGCGCTCTTCTGCCCCCTTAGAAATGAACGTCATTCAGCCAAGGCGATGCGGCGCCTGTCCTCACGGAGCGCGTGGTCTGTCAGGGAAGAAGATGGTCCCTGTGGCGTGACACCGCTGAGGTGTTACAGAGGCAGGCCAGGGGAGCGGAAGCAGCGGGGATGGGGAATACCACTTGGTGGGTGCTCCACGTGGGTACTGAGGGTAAGCAGGTGATTTTGAGGTGAACAGGATAGGTGAAAGGTTCCATGGAGAGGGAACAGCTCAGAGATACATGTAAGGATTGTGAGAGTGCCATGAAGATTCTGAAACAAGGTGGAACAGGGCTCCTTGAACTAGACCGGGTAGCACTATATTGAAACCATTATACATTCTTAATCGTGTATTAGGTTCTGTTTGACGTCAGGATGGGGAAAATTTCAGCCTGGATGGGCAGTTGAGAATGGCGGTTCAAAGAGATCAGATGCCTCTCCAAAGTCATACCGTCAGTTACCAGAGTCAAAACTGGGGACTGACTCCCTGCCCAGGATGCTTTCCACCACACCCATCCCCCACCACCCCCCTGACCCACACTTGAGGTTCATTTCTTATTTGCTTGATTCTGTTTCGAGGTGTCCTTGTCTCTCCAGTGGTTTCCTCTCTTGACCCCAGACCTGGTCCCTGTCCTTGGGAAGCAGCCAGGCAGATCTTCCTCCTCACTGGCGTCAGTAAAGGGCACCTCAGTCTGGCCCCGAGTGTGGGACTGGACTAATGCCAGTGTGTGTGATGCTCCCCTCCCCCCTTGGCACGATCACTCCTTCCTGGCAGAGTTCACTCAACCTAATTGCTTGTTTTGTGCCCCAGCTGCCTAACATATGCCAAACCCATGTGTTGACTCACTTGTGTCAGAGACAGCGACACTTGAGCATTTCACATTGGCTCTGGGGAGCTCCAGCAAGCAAGTGGGGACTGTAATTCATGCATTTACCACTCCAGCACTTAGCTTATTAAGTAGGTGCTCAGGTTGTTCATTCAAGTGAGTTTTAGTGACTGCAAGTAAGTAACATCGTGGTGACAGAAAGGACCTGGAGGTAAGAAGCCTTAGCTTGGCGCATCAGTTCAGCCAGTGAAAGTCTTGGCTGTATGACCTTGAGCAAGTTTTTTCCTCTCTGCATTTCAAGTCCTTGATCATTTTTTCACCCAACAGACACTCAGGAAGCAAGATCCCAGGCTTACCCTAGCCACTGAAGATGTGGTTCCAGCCCTCCTCTGGCTCGCACGTACGTGCAAATGTGTCAGTTCAGCTCTGTAAACGTGAATGGTAGAATTCTAGGACTGTCACGGCCAGGGAGAGGTACTTGGAAGTATCTGGAGGAGCCTAGAGGAACGGTGATTAATTGTGCCAGGAAGAGTTGGTAACAGCCTTGCCGAGGTGATGACAGCTTAGATGGGAATCCGAGGACAAGGAGAAAATAATACCACACAACTCCATGATGCCCAGACAGTGACCAAGGGAAAGCAAAACATGTCAGACACAGGACTGGTCGTAAGGGGGTCATGTGAGCCAGCTGGGGAGCCACGTGGGTGACCGTGCTCTGTCCCGCACGTTTCTAGTTTCTCACCAAGGTGATCTTCCAACACAGAATTTCAAAGTCAGAGCACAAGCTATTTCTTAGCCTCGTTGACCCTACATGTGGGGTCAGTGTTCCAGTGGCGCCCAGAAGCTGGCTTTAGTGCCTGCTCACAGGAGCTGAGAATGAAACATTCAGAAATTCTGCAAGCTGGTGTTTGAACCTACTGTTATTAAAAACTAATATATGAAATTGAAAGTAAATTAATTATATTGATAACAAATAATCCAAACTTATCACTTGCTAATTATTTTACTACACTTTACTATTACCTTTGCTCCTGAGTTTCTTAGGACTACTGTGTCTCTGTGGTGGAAATACTGTATAACATGAGGTCCTCCCATGCATCTCTTCCCAACTCTGGGTTCAGTAGTATCTCGTTAAGAGCGTGAAATAAGTCACAGCAGAAGTATTTACACCACAGAAATAGGCAAATGCTACAAATTCAAGCTATTTTTCTTTTGAAAGCCAATTGTTAAATGTTTGCCAGTACACCACTGGTGGTATCCATTAAATAAACGGGAAAGCATTTGGAAGCCCAGAACCCGTACCTTTTCAAACCTCCCTGGACAAAAACACATAGCAGGAAACACATTTCCAAGGCCTCCACAGAGCAGACTTCTCCCACCTCCTTTGTCCCAGAGAAGCTTTTATGTTAAGCTGGGTCTTCTGAAAATCATGGTCAAACAGAAGGAGGATGGAAGTGTTTTTCTCCAGGCCTTAATTCCTGAGCCAAATGCCGGTTTTGACAAGAGGTCTCTGTGGTGTACAGGAGTACAAGGAGTCAACTTAATCTTCTCCAGAACCCAAGCAATCTACAGGATCCTGGGCTAAAATTACATCTGCTCTGGCTTGCCCAAGCACAGGCTACATGATAGCCAAATGGTGCTGATTTATTGTTTCCCAATTACCAGGAAATCCCCAAAGAGAGATAAATCGGAGGAGGCTGGCCCACATGTGTCTGAGGGGTAGCAGCTAGGGCAGGCCCCAAAAGGAAACCATCCCCAGAGGGCTGGTGATTGTCCAGGCAGAATCTGAAGGCATATATGTCAGGAGAAGCCTGGATAGTCGCCAGCACCAGGAGAGGAGATCTGTTAGTAATTCTCTGGAAGGACAAAGTTCCAGCAATAAGAAATTCAATTTTCCTCCATTAAAGAAAGCATCTCTCAGTACCAGCTGAATACAATTGATGGAATAAATCTTTCCCATTAGTGGAGAGATAATTTCACATAAGTGTACTGGGAGACCTTCAGAGCAGGACTGAGAGTCCTTGCCAAGCCTCCCTGCTTAACTTGTTTGTCATGTAATTGCATTTAGACCAAGGGCCTCGGAAGGAAACCACTGACTGAATTAGCATTAACCAGATTTTGTGTAGTGAGGTGAGGTGAGGTGGGGTAGGGTGGGGCGGGGCGGGGCGGGAGAGGGGAGCTTGATGCATTGTGGGTAGGTGTTCCTGCCTTCAGAAAGGACAAGCTGACACTGGAGGGACCAGCTGCTTACAAGCCTGGTGTTAATTGCTTTTCTCATCAAACAGAGAAAAGTTTATCACTCTAGGAAGGTAGAGATGTAAGTACCTAATAAAGCAGAGACTGAGTCTGAGATCTTTTTTTTTTATGAATGCCCACAGGTCTCATCAGCAGCTCTTCCCTAGACCAGAAAAAAAAGAGCCTTCTGAACCGAGGCAGGTGGAAAAAGTTGTCTGGATACTCGTGCCTGCATGTTTGCCTCAGATTTGTGTTGTCAGTGAGGGCCATCTCCCCAGTGCCCTGATGCCTTAGGATGCCGACACCACTGAGCACATTGCCAGTGGTAAACAGACTGGTCTAGAATTGGACCCAGAGTTGTGAGCCCTGGATTCCAGGCCTGGCTCCGCCACCACGCCGCTGTGTGGCTTGGGGGCAAGTAGCATAACCTCTGTGGACCCCAGTTTCCTCCTCGTCCACGAACTCTGTGATCTTCCAGCTGGCTTTTCTCTGGCATCTCCTGAGACTAAGACTCCAGAGCTGTCTTCAGAATCACCCCAAACCTCTATTTCATCTAGAAAGATCTTGTTTTTATTTGTTTTCAACTTTGGGTCCTTATCAAATATCATCTGATAAAAAGCTTCCCTCTCTGATATATTTGAAAAACCATTATTCTAGATGACCTCTAATTGTCCCACGTACTCACTCAGTCCACCATTTTTTTGAAACAACGGTCTAGTACTTGTTAGGTATTTCCAGGCACTGCAGAGAGAAGAAAAGGAAGAGCTCTTGACCCCGCCCTCAAGGAGCTCACGATCTAGTGGAGAGGAGAACAATGTATGCCACGGTGGGGTAGCAACATGTTTGTGTCAGACTTTGGAAGAAAGTGATTAGTGCCAATTAGGGCCATCAAGACAGGCTTCAGGGAAGAGGTGTCATTTGAAGCTGGTTCGTGAAGGATGGGACTGTTGGGGGAGGGGTGCAGGACTGACACCTGCAGCGGTGGGGAGAACACTGCGCCGACAGGGAGGCCTAGGCTACGTGTGCATGGCAGCTATGGGGAAAACAGAGGGTGTGTTGTCTGGAATACAGTGGGAAAGTGGGAGTAGGGGTATTGGGAGATGCCAAAGCTTCCAGAACCCCTCTGGGGGATGCTAGCCTCTGTCCTTCTGTTTCTAAAGCCTGATGAGAGGAATTGCTGTCTATCCTGTTCACTGTCTTGCTGCCTACCTCCAGTGACACTATTAGTAACAGTAATAACCACTGCCATTTATGTAGCTCACTCTGTACCAGGATGCCAAAACAGAGGCTCAGAGAGCCGTCACATGCTTGTGCAACTTTAGAGAGCTCACAAGTGACAGAGCTGAGAGTCGAACCCATGTCACGTGACTCCGGATTCTCACGCGTGACTCCACTGTGCAGCCCCAGCTTATCTCCTTGTGGTAGAACATAGTATCCTTAGAGAATAACCCCTGAGTAAGACACCTAAAAACATCTCCCAGAAATAAGCTTTTAGAGGACACTGTGATGTCTTAAATTGGAGCACTATGAAAAAAAGAAGGTATTTACTCCCCTTGAGTGAAGACAATAAGCCCCTGGGTGCCAGAATACGTCTGAGCAGCCTGCCTTCTGTCTTCTGACCTCCGGGGCTTCCCTGGCAGCCCGGCTTCCGAGCATGAAAAGTAGATCACGTGATCCTCTCTTCTCTACCCACAGGCATGCATGTGTCATTCGTGGTCAAGTGATGACATCAGACGGGACCCCGCTGGTTGGTGTGAATATCAGTTTCGTCAATAACCCTCTCTTTGGATACACAATCAGCAGGCAGGATGGCAGGTAAGAGACCTTTTGTGGACAGTGTTAGTGACAGGCCTGCTCTCGTGGTCTTACCACACAGCTGCTACTGGACTGACAATGTGGAAAGGGGATGGGGCCTGAGTTCAGAGGCCCAGTTCTGTAACTCAGTAGGTGTGAGACCTTGTATCTGACTCTGGCCTAACTCCCTTTGGCTAAAAGTTAAGCAGTTTCTTCTCCTCTGGTTCTCAGAGTCTAGGTGTAGGGTACCTTATACATGTTCCCCTGCTCCATGGCTTATAACATAAGATACTATCACATGGACCACTTTCTACAGACCAGACAACTCCAGAGATGTTAGCATTCCTGCTGTGTGGTTTCCATGTGCAATCAGCTAGGTCTACGGAAACCACTGGGTGATGACAGAACTCTGCCCTTTGGGTCCCTGTGAGGACCCGTCAGTAGAGGGAGGTGGAGTTTCTTTAGTCCCTCCAGCTCTTCCGTTTACTAGAACAATTCGACAATTCTTCTCACCTCTTGAGGCCTCAACTTTTTCACTGGTTGAGTGGTCCTAATACTAGCATCTCCCAAATTTGGTTGTAAAGATTACATTCCGTGATAGAAGTGGAAGCACCTTGCACGTAGTAGGTGTTAAATAAATCTCACTTTCTGGTTCATTACTTCATTGTCAAGGTCTGGCACAAGGTAAGGATGTAAGAAATATTAACTGTTTATTAAAATTACCGATTATTAAATGATGAGAAGGTGATGATTACAGCACAAGCCATGGGAATATTTTGGAGAAAAAGGGAAGGGAAGGAGGAAAGTGGAATATTTAGGCTGTCAGTGGTGACAGGTCCTCAATTTTTAATAAAATCAGGTGGTGGCAATCCATCTGGCTAAGTGTGGGCCCATAAGGTTGATTTTCACTCTGTGTCGGAAATTATGCTCCAGCCTGATTGATTTTAGCACCTCTTTAATCCAATATCAGATGTGAACATGTCCCGGCCGAGGTGATAATGAAGTAGAGGCTCATCTGTTTGTAGACATGTGTGCCTCTTAGACAGCGCGGCAAGCTTGGCATGGGGACACCTCTCCCCCCGTCCTCTCTCTGGGAATGGGAAGGGGCCCAGTTAGAAGGGGCTGGCATCCGGTCCCGGGAATAATCTGCTCAGCCCAGACCACAGCTCCCTGTCCCGCACACATCCCATCCCAGGAAGCATGTCAGTATAGACGTTCGCTACAGCGTGGGGGGCTGTCCTTCCCCATGTTCTGTCTTTACTGCCTTCCGGCTGGGGGCTGTCTGCTCTATGGAAATGGCAGATGTGAGCATCCTAGGCAACAGGTATTGTGGCTACATCATTACCTGCTGTGAAACAGTCATCAAAAAGGAGCCGTGGGAGCTGCTCTTTTTTTTGCCATGAAACGTGCCCGTCATTCACAAGAGATGGCAAACCGTCAGTCCTTTGCCCGGCTGTGCTGGGTCACGGTGGGTCTATAAAACACCCCAGAGTCATGTAAGTTTGGTAGCCCTTGGGAAAAGCCCACTTTGTCCTCTCCAGGCTTGGATTCCTCCTGTGTGTGCTGCCCCACTCTTTGGCCTCTTGACAGCATTGGGGGGGGGTGCTGGGAGGAGTGTCAGCTGTGTTCCATGCATCCGCCTGCTAAATCATGTCATAGAAACCAGAGTTGCTGACACTTCAAGCTTGAGTTTCAAAGCAGTTTTCAGCAGTGCTTCTTGGGGCTTGACTTTTCTTCCCAGCATAGACACTGCATCACATAGAGGAGAGTCATTACATATTCTCCAGGGGTCTGAGAACCCCAATTTGTTACATGTGCATGGGCACCATCTCACCCATTTCCCTCCCACTCCCCTGACTCTCCGCCTTTCGTACCTCTCACACCCCAGGAGAACCTGGAAGGCTGGAGATGTTGTCCAGAGGCAATGGGATGTGTAAGTCCGGGGAGCAGGTCTACCTCAGCTTTGTCTCCCTCAATTTCCAGGCAGGCACCGTGCTCCCCTCCCTGGCCCAGCTCCCCCTTCACACATCCACCATACTGCAATACTAGGAATCCAGTCTTAACCAGAGCCACAGAGGTCATTGAAAGAGATGAAAAATAGAAGTCATGAAGACAAATTTTGAAAGAATAGCAGACAAGAGAAGCAGTTCAGGCTCGTTGAATTGAAAAATGGGGTTATACGGAGCATGATGCCCTGGGAGTGGGGCCCTGGGCTTTTCCCATCCATTATCCCATCTATCTAATTAATAACTCTGCCAAGCGATTATGATCAGCAGCTTCATTTTACATGAGGAGGTTGAGGCTCAGACAGGTGACATAAGTCACCTAAGGAGTAAGCGGCTGTGCTTGGACCAGTCTTCAGCTGTCTGGGCTTCATCTGAGAGCCAGGCCTTCCCTGTGGGGTCGGATTCACACCCATGTCCACAACAGGGTTTCCCTCCAGATGATCAGGCCTGGCTCTTGGCAAGATCCCGTCACACCCAGCTCTTGGCAAGGCCAGCGCCCCCAGCTTGTTCACCGCCTCGAGAATCCGTCTCTTCAAGTTTGTCTTCACTTCCTCCCCACACTTGTCCTCTCGTGAAAGGAGCTTGTAAGTCAGGCCAAAATTCTGTGTGATGGTTAAAAATGCTCTGTCAAAGTACAGATGCTCTTCAGTTCTGTGACAGGAAAGTTGTTCTCTGGGTATTTCCCCAAAACCACGGATATCCTCCTAGGGAGTCAAAACCTAAACTCTTGATTCAGCATAAACTCTGCCATTGCTTATTAAGGATGGTGCTGTCCCACTTGCTTTACCCAAGTGTGGGCCTCAAAAGGGCCGAGTGGTTTGAAAAGAAGGCAAAGTGAGTGAAAAGTTTCAGCAAAGGACAAGAAGAGTCAGGCTCTGGAGGCTAGAAACCCGAATCTGGGGGCGTTGTCTACCAGGAGCAGGATTTGGCACTAGTCAGGGCAGTTGTGCTAAATCCCTAGAAGAGGAAAGAGCAGACTCGAGCAGTGAGCCCAACCCCACAAGGTGTATTTATCAGGGACAAAGGGGAGGTTCTGTGTTAGTCTCTAAAACTAACTGCGTGGATGAATGTTGGGGTGACCTAAAATAACAGCCAAAGTAAGAAGGAACCCAGGGTGTTTTGTGGACAGTCAGAAGGAATTGACAGCATCACTCATGCATTCATTCTGTGAACTATAACCATCAAGTACAGCACTAGGTTCTGGAAAGATGGAGGAATCATTGTGCCCAGACTGGAGCATTAAGGCATGAGTCCCATGCAGTGTAAGTGGGCCAGAAGGAGGAGAGTACACGGGGCCCTGGGAGCCCAAGGGAGGGAGCTGGAGTTCTGTCCGGCCAAGGAGTTAGCAGGAGCTCTCCCATCAAAGAAGCGAGATGAGGATAGGCCTTGAACCCTCATCCTGTGGATATTAAAGCAGACGTGTGTTGTGGTGAGCTCTGGGTGTTACATGTAAGTGATGTCACTAACTTCTGAGACTAGTATTACACTATATGTTAACTAACTAGCATTTAAATACAAATTTGGAAGAAAAAATAATAAAACAATGAAAAAAAAAAGAAAATTATCATATCATATGGCCCCTTGCTAGTGCTTCTATAGAAGAGAAGCATCAGACTGGGAGAGGGCCATGGTCGAAGCCTGGGGGGCTGGTTCCCAGGGACAGGGGCAGAGATCTCACCTCAGTGGGCAGTTCCGGGCACTCTTCCCCTTCCCTTCTCCGCTCCTCAAGCACTGTCATTCTAGTCGTGCTTGTCTATAACTTGCTTAGCCATTTTGGAACTCCAGAGGCCTACGTTGACTAATCTGTCACAATCAGAGCTAAAACTGCCACAGGGTCATAGAATCTTAGTGACTTAAGTGTAATCCACTTGAAATTTAAGGAACAAAACAAATGAACAAAGAAAGAGAAAAAGAGCCCCCCTCCAAACAAAAACCCAGACTCTTAAATTGAGAGAACAAACATGGTTTTCAGAGGGGAGGGTGGGGGACAAAAATGAGTAAAATAAAGTGAATCAAGACTACATTTGTCTTGGTGAGCCCTGAGAAACATACAGAATTGCTGAGGCATTATATCGCACACCTGAACCTAATGTAACACTGTATGTTAATTATACTTGAGTAAAAAAATTACCGCGTTTGAACCTTTCCATTTTAGAGACGAGAGAATAGAGGATCAGAGAGGCTAGCGGTGTACTCGAGATCCCACAGCAGCTCATGGCAGAGGCAGGACTAGGCTTAGGGCTCCTAATGCCAGGGTAGGATTTGTCCTGCTGACATTTCCCTGGGCTTCAGCTCTAAGAAACCCTCAGTACCAGGAGCACCAGAGCGGAGGCTCGTCAGCTGTCCTCCGTCCTGGCAAACGGCTCTCCATAGCCATGGTTATTCATATGGGTTTTGGTAAAATCTCTATAATGAATCATTTTTGCAAAAAAACAAAAATGAAAAAACAAACAATGCTTCCTGGAATCTCTGTTACAGTTTGTGGCTGTAGTGACATCTTTAGGTTTTACGGTCCCCTCAACAAGTTCGCAGACCTTTGGTATAATTTTTTGCTCCTGTCTCCCCACCCCCACCCCCACCATTCCTCCTCCTCCTCATCTCCTATCTCCTGCTTTTCCTGCTCCCCGTTCTTTCCATGCCTGCCCTCCCAAACAGCTTTGACCTGGTCACAAATGGCGGTATCTCCATCATCCTCCGGTTCGAGCGGGCACCTTTCATCACACAGGAGCACACTCTCTGGCTGCCTTGGGATCGCTTCTTTGTCATGGAAACCATCATCATGCGACATGAAGAGAATGAGATTCCCAGCTGTGACCTGAGCAACTTCGCCCGCCCCAACCCTGTCGTGTCTCCATCCCCACTGACGTCCTTCGCCAGCTCCTGTGCAGAGAAAGGCCCCATCGTTCCAGAAATTCAGGTACCCAACTTTCTTAACTGTCTTTCTCCAGGCTTTTATTTCACTGGTGGGGTGGAGGGTCTCAGAGCCGGGGGTGCGTGGAGAGCGATCCCATCAGCCATCATCCGAATCCAGCTACCAGGCCCCACAGCAGCCGTGGTGTCGAGATGATGGCCTCCTCTCTTAACACACTTAAATCACACCAGCACTGAAAGGTGCCTGGCACAGCCCAGCATAGAGTGAATTCCTGCTGCCTTTCCAGTCTGCCATCCAGTTCCCTTCCACTTTCCTCTCCCCCAGCCTCCAATGTCCCCCTGTATCATTATTTCTCTCAAAAATATTTATGATAGTAGGGTCTACCAAGAGAAGTAGGACAGAGGAGCATAGTAAGAAAGACTAAATGAGAAAATGTGCTTAGCACAATGCGTAGCGCTTAGCAAAGTGCTCAATAAATTCTAGCCAGTGTTATTATTATTGAGATTGTGTTAAAGACACTGCCTTCATGCCAGCCAAGGATTTATTTGGCTCAAATCTTGACACGTAAGCACTTTACTTAATTATCATTAAAAGGAAGTAATTTGAAAAGATGCGTTTTAATTGAATGGAAACCAGGACAGATTCTTTGCCTAACAGAGCTGTGCAGAGTTAAAAGTTTTCCGCCATCCCAGCCCGATTTCTACTGGGAGGAACAAAGGCCAGGGGAAGAAGAGAGACAGCAGGGAGAGGCCCGGCCTGGCTCTCTTGCCTAGCAAGAGCTCTGGCCGTGTGCATGTTAATAGGTTGCCGCCGCCTGTGGAGCTGAAGCGTATACACTATTGTGTGTAGGTCTCGCGCCTGGCCGAGCAGATGCATCTCTGTGTGTGTGTCCTGTTGTGTGGCTTCGGGCACCAGCCCACGAGAGGGACATACAACTGTTTTGAAATTCTCAGCGCACCCACAGGTTGAAACCCTCACTCCTTTTCAGAGATGCAGGGCTTGTCTCCTGTCTCAACTACCAGGCTGACCTTTCTTTTGAAATGGTTGTCAGTGGAGACAGAGCTTGCTGGAGAGAAGTAATTTGTTACTCAACCCTGGTTCAGCTCCAGCCAGACATTTTCCCAGGAGCAGAGACTTTGGAACAAATGAGGTTAAAGGTCCCACCCTCTTTACCGTGCTCCCTGGGTTGGGTATCTGTGAGCCCAGCTGGGTCACAAACCTTGCTTATTAACAGATTCATGAAACACAAGAAAACAAGCTCCTGGGTTTTCCCAGCCCTGTCATTGGCCAGCCTTCGCAAGCACTGCGAGAAGTACATTTTAAAGGGTACATTGAAGATAAATATTTATGAGAGCATCAGGATGGCACTCGAACCCTGCCTGTGGTTCACCTGGGTACAGAGCGGCTTTGCCTAGAACTTGCAAGCTGATTTTTAGAAAGATGCCTTTGCTTTAGGCCCAGGCCCTAAAATTTCATGTGTTCAGAATGAGGTGGGGAGAGAGTTCACACCCGTCTCTGATACGAAACGGACAGAAAGGAAAAGGCTTTCTTTGTGAAGGCTCAGTTTCTCCATGAACACATCAGAAGAGAATGATCACTGTTCTTTTAATGGATACGTTAGCCTCAATTGATTTAACGTCCCCTTCTTGAAATGGAGCCCAGAGCATCAAGCTGATAAAAGTTCTCTGCTCTTGCCATGTGCCTGAGCACCCTGCCATTGATTTTCAAGTCTTCATTTTGGAACTGAGCCCATTACACCCAGTGTAAGTGCCACCTTCCCCACCATTCTGTTCATCTAGCATCTAGATGAACCGGGGCACGGAAACCCCATGCCGCCAGTTCAGCCTCTTTCCGTGGTTAGCTGGGGGGAAGGGGGGGATTGGCCCCAGGTCCTTGGCAGGCCTTGCTCTCAACCCTGCATAATTGTTTAGCCAACCTCTCATGGTCTCTCTTCACTTTCCTGAAAAGGATAGCCGTCAGAGGATCTTACTTTAGGAAAGTTTTGTGGGAGACACTGTCCTCCCTGCTGAGGCAGCTGTGTGCATTAGTCTGAGGGAAAGGTCTTTCTTCCTTTTCCTGCTGGTCCCAGCACCAGCACCAGCACCAGCACCAGCACCAGTAATGGCACCATCATCCCACTTACTGAGCCCTTGTTATGAGCTGGGCACTTTTCTGTATGTGACCCTGCTCCGTCCTCACACCAATGCAGAGAGGAAACTGAGATTCGGCAGCTTACGTGATTTTACACACATTATCCTACGTGTCCCTCTCAGTAATACAGCAGGGTGAGCAGCGTCATCCCCACTGAACGGGGGAGAACCTGAGGCTCCCGGAGGCAGGGTCGTACCACGTGAAGTCGGCCCCGGAAACCAGGCCTTCTGCCTCTCGGTTCCCTCCTCCTCCCACTCCTCTTCATACTCTGCCTCCCCGCTCCTCCCTCTCCTCTCTTTCCTAGTTCCTGCTCCTCCTCTCCCCTCGGTCCTCCCTCTTTGCCTCCTCCTCTGCCTCTCGGTCACCCAGAGTGCTTGGGGCTTGCCGTTTCCCATGCTCCTATGAGTCCCTGACGGCTGCTTGCTATGTCATCTGTCTGTCTAGGCTTTGCAGGAGGAGATCGCTATCTCGGGCTGCAAGATGAGGCTGAGCTACCTGAGCAGCCGCACCCCTGGCTACAAGTCTGTCCTGAGGATCAGCCTCACCCACCCAACCATCCCCTTCAACCTCATGAAGGTGCACCTCATGGTGGCCGTTGAGGGCCGCCTCTTCAGAAAGTGGTTTGCTGCAGCCCCAGACTTGTCCTATTATTTCATCTGGGACAAGACAGACGTCTACAACCAGAAGGTGTTCGGGCTGTCGGAAGCCTTCGGTAAGCCTCTCGGCCACAGGACTCAGGGTCATCCCCAGGGAGAGAGTAACACTTGGGGGCACAGGGCTCTTTCTCCACCTCCCTTGTTTCTTCTTCCTCCTTTCCCCTTCTCAGAAATACCTATGGCTTAATTGGCCTTCCAGACTTTTCAGGGACTATCTGTGACCTCAAAGAATGTACTCAAAGACCTGAATGTTAAAAAGTTGATCATTTTTAAAAAGGGGGGCACTTAGAAAACCAAAAGCGCCTTTGCAAAGCGCTGTTGTGGTATGTAATGGGTGAAAAGAGGCTTTGTGCCACAAAGGTAGAGCTGGCTGGGCATTGTCCTGCCCCCCTCACAACCATCTGGCCTCAACACACCCACTAAAAAATGTGGAAGTCTGGAGCTTCTGGGTTTCCTCAGTTTTTTGAGATGCAGGAGCTAAGATTCTTTCTTCCTCAGAAAGGCTTGTTGGCCTCTGTACCTCATTCACAATCAGAGAGATTCTGTCCTTGTTGTTGCTGTCTGTTTTTAAGATGAAGCAGAAAGTGACTGTGGCCTCGCCTGGGTCCCAGCCCCACCGAGACATCAGCCTTCAGGGGCTGGCTGTGCTCATTCCAGCTTCCGTACAGAGCAGTGTCCCAGAAAGGGTTCAGAGCTGGACTGTTAGCCGACTTCCCCCCTACAGGGCTAGTCCCCCAAGCATGGAGAGGATTAGCCCAGGGAATTCCTTCTCATCTGAACCCTGCTCCAATTTTATTCTTTTGCTAGATTCCACAAAAGCAAAATGAGGAAGCAGAGGAGAAATCATGTTGTAAAAAGAAAGAGGAGAAGGGAGGGAAGGAAAAAAGGCAGGTGGTCACTGAGAGAATGTTTGTTCAACACCTCCTCTGGCCGGTGTTCTCCCTTGCACATTAATATCCCACCTAATCCTCATTGCCACTGTCTGAGCCAGAGACTGTCCCCAGATTCTGCGAGAGGAAGCAGAGAGGTGAGGGGACTTCGGGAGGACAGATGACAGAGGAACAGAGCTGGACCCATCTTAGACCTCACCTGTAGCTTCACATCCCACCCTACCTTGCAAGGGCATGGTGGGAGCAAAGATTCAGTCTCTCTGTTCATGCTCCCTTCTGTAACTCAAACTACTTCTGGAGTCTCTTCAAAAACAATGAAACCTCACAACCTCTTTGGGTGACATGAGCATCCTTCATGTCCACCAGCCAGGGCAAAGGAAAGCATTTGCACAGTGAGACCTCCAAGCCCAGAGAGCCCTGAGAGTACAGGTGACCCATAGGAGGCAGAGAGGCTGCTAATAGGACTCCCGGTCATAGGGAAGATGTCGGTGTGGACATTCCCCTCCTCCTGTATTTGGCCAGCAACCTTTTTTGGCACCTCGGGAAACTTTTTCAGGAGCTGCCCAACTGTTAATTCCTCCCTTGAACATGTGTTAAGATACTGCCCACTTGGCAAGTAGTGTCCACACAGAAGGATACTTGAAAGAAATGCCATTCCTGTCTCTGCTAGTTCCTTTCCATCGGGCAGTTCCAGGCTTTTTTACAAACCCAGCCTTGGGACTCCTGCCATGGTTTGCCTGCATCCCGGTCCCCTTCCAAGGAGGTCTGGATCTATGAGACAGAAGAGAAACCAGCGGATTTTCAAGCTTTGAGACCTCAAAGCAACTTCCAGCTTTCAACGTACCCTAACTGAGCTCATTATCTGTGTATTCATTATAAACAGTATAGAATTCTTTTTTTTAGTGAAGTAATGCCATTATCATTCATAAAAATTTGATGAGTGGACAAAAATATGAATAAATTCATATGTTTCTATAAATAATACTACTACTTGTTAACATTTAAATTTATTCTCTCTCTTCATGTATAGTAATTTTGTGTGTGTGTGTGTGTGTGTGTATGGTTTTTTTTTTTTTAAAGATTTTATTGATTTGACAGACAAAGATCCAAGTAGGCAGAGAGGCAGGCAGAGAGAGAGGAGGAAGCAGGCTCCCCGCTGAGCAGAGAGCCCGATGTGGGGCTCAATCCCAGGACCCTGAGATCATGACCTGAGCCAAAGGCAGAGGCTTTAACCCACTGAGCCACCCAGGTGCCCTGTATGGTTTTTTTTTAAGCACACATATAATCCCATATATAACCAGTCTTTCCAACTTGGCATCATAAGCATTTTCCATGTCACCCTGTTATCTTCATAACCAAAATATCCACTGGCAGCATAATATTCCTCAAGTGGGTACCTTTTGATGGGCTCAATCTCTAGACCCTTTTGAACTTTAAGATTACTTCCAATTTGCACTATTAGAAATAAAGCTGCAGTGAAGAGCTTTGTGCCTAACCTGTTTTCCATACTAGAGGATCATGTCCTGGGAATCAATTCACCTGGGTCCTTTTGAAGGTGTTTGATGCATTTCCTTCAACTTTTTCCTAATAAGGCATAATTGCTCTTTGAAAAGAGGATACTCGGGCTCAGCTTCTCTGCATTAGTACTGTACGTACATCTGGCTCCTGCTGAGAAACATGATCCTTTCTCCTTCCCTACAAAAGACAAACCAAGCCTTGCAGGCAGATCAAAGCCAGAGCAGAGACTTTGCTCACCTGTGCATTTCATACCTTTTGTTTTCTGCAGTTTCTGTGGGCTATGAGTATGAATCCTGCCCAGATCTGATCCTCTGGGAGAAAAGAACAGCAGTGCTGCAGGGCTACGAAATCGATGCTTCCAAGCTGGGAGGATGGAGCCTGGACAAACACCATGCCCTCAACATCCAGAGTGGTGAGTGCGCGAGAAGAACTCCAGCAGCCCGGCTGCGGGTGGGACCCTCATCTCATATCCTTCATGCCCTGCCAAATTTAAAAAAAAAAAAAAAAAAGTGCTCTCCCAGTTACAGGGGCTCATGTGTGATCAGTAGTCCGAAGGATTAGTCATCAGAGATATTCCTTGGGAGCTTGCTCTGTGCTGGGCAGTGCCAGGCACTGGGGGATACAGAAATGAGACTCCAGACACTTCCCAGGCAGTCTCCATGTTGTGCCATCCCACACAAAAACACAGGACCCTGGAACCTGGAACAGGGGCACCTCAGCCTCTTGGTTCAGCAAGGTGTCTCTTTGGAGAGAACCTCTGGACGGAGTCTCAAAAGGTCTGTAGGATTAGCCCAATATATCAAGTAAGGAGAACATTCTAGGCAGAAGGCACAGTAGGTGCCAAAGCACAAAAGCCTAAAAGAAGAGTAATTGGAAAGAAGATTCACTGTGGTTTGAGCAAAGGATGAAATGAAGGCAAGAGCCAGAGCCAGAGCTGGGGCTGGAGCCGCTGGAGGCCAGGCTGAGAAGATTAGGACTTTGAACTGCATCCAGAGGCAGATGTCAAGCCTCTGAAAGGTTCCAGGCCTGCAAGTGACACAATCCACTCTGTAGTTTAGATCGCTCACCTTGACTGTGTGCCGGGATGGGACAACTCAATACGGTCATGACAGCTCCCGCCTCATCTGAAGATGCTGTGAATGGCTATCTATCAAAGCCGCCGCATGGCTGAAGGAAAAACTGACAAACAGACTCTAGAATTTATGATAGCCTAAAGATTTGTCAGTTACTAAGGCAGCCTTTAAAATCAGAAGAAAAAAGAGGCCCTGCCAGATATTCGACGGTTTTAGAAAAACCACCATCTCCCGTACTGTGTGGGGCCAGCCCCAGAGCAGATAAAGAGACTCTAGGGGACAGAGCAAGGAGTTCAGAGAATGGCCTGAAAGCCATCAGGAGGACCAGTTTTGGCCACATGCATCAGAAAAGCCAAAATAACAGAATTCCAAATAAGTTCAAAGTGTGTTTCTCCCTCAGCCCCGGGTCCAGAGGGAGGCAGTCCAGGGCTGGCTTGGCACTCTGCCTGCCAGGTCAGAGGTCGGGGCTCCTCCCCTCCCATTGCTCTCCTTGCACCTCCAACCCCAAGGTGATGGTGCAGGGTGACTGCCTAAGTTTCGGCCCCACATCCACACCTCAGCCAGCAAGGAGGAGGAGAAGGGCTAAGGGCAGGCCCTCTCCATTGCAAGGACACCTCCCAGCAGCTGCCCACCCCACTTCTGCTTCCACGCCACTGGCCAGAACTTTGTCACCTGCCAAGCGTAATCTGCCCTAGATTGTCCCATGCCCGGTCAGACAGCAGGGCTTCTGTCGCTGCAGAACGGGATGGGGGACAGAAGGAATCTCAGTGGAGGACCACACCATGCATATGTAGGAACTGGCCTGGGACCAAGGGAGCCTCAGATGTCAGTGGGGGATGGATAGGTATGTTAGGTTCACCCTACATACAAAATAAATAAGGTTAATTAAAGATCTGAATTTGAAAGATAACACTTTAATAGAAGAAAAATTAGGAGAATATCTTTATGATCTCAGAGGATTCCCTAAAACCAAAAAGAGCATAAACATGTGGTAGCAAAATGAGAGATTAGACTATGTAAGAATGAAAGGTAGCTGTTTAGTAAAGGACACAGCTAAGAGGCGACAGCCTGGGAGAAGATCCCGGTGACCATAAACCCAAAACTCAGGCTTCAATATGGAAGAGGTGAGGTCGGAGGCAAGTAGTCCAGTTTGGAGGCTGTGGCAGTAACACGGGAGACGAAGGTGAGCTGGACCTAAAAAGAAATTGTGTAGATATGGGATGAAGCCTGCAGGTCACTAAGCTCAGTCCCTTCATTGTGCTTGGAAGGAAACTGAAGCCCAGGAGCAGGTAAAGCAGTGGGGAGTCTGACGCAGCATCTGGGATCAGTCTGTTAGGAGCAAAACCACATAAAAACCCAGATCTCTCGACTCTACCCTGGTGAGAGGAGACTGAAGTTTGCTCGTGCATCTCTGTAAACATTCATTGGGATCTATTCTGTGTCCAGTTCTGCCTGAGGCACTGGGGGCACAGAAGGGAAGAAGACAACAGTTCCACAGTTGACATGGTAGCAATCTAAGGAGCGGAAAATGGGTAAGCGTAATTTTAAAAAAATGCACACTGTGATAAAGACAGGGACTAGACGTGTACTATCTGAGAAGCAGTGAATGATTCAGGGCCTGGGTGACCTCAGGTGAGCCACCAGCTTGCCCCCACCCCAACCTCCGTTAATACAGAGCGGGGAGTAGGACCTATCTTACAGAGTCGTCGTGAGCGTTCATTCAGGAAAGGAGGATGGCCTGTTCGGGACATTCTGGGTTTCATGGTGGGGTTGCCACAGCCCTGGGGGTTGAGTCTGGAAATGGTAGGCAGAGGGCTTGTATTCCTTGCAAAAATCAAGGGGACTCTGTGGTCGGCCACAGAAGAGGGCCATTTCTGGCTCCATCGTTGATTCTGCCCTTTTGTCCTTGTCCCAGGCATCTTGCACAAAGGGAACGGGGAGAACCAGTTTGTGTCTCAGCAGCCACCTGTCATCGGGAGCATCATGGGCAACGGGCGCCGGAGAAGCATCTCCTGCCCCAGCTGCAACGGCCTTGCTGACGGCAACAAGCTCCTGGCCCCTGTGGCCCTCACGTGCGGCTCCGACGGGAGCCTCTATGTGGGGGACTTCAACTACATCCGAAGGATCTTCCCCTCTGGGAATGTCACCAACATCCTGGAGTTGAGGTATGTAAGGAGATGTCCTCCTCAGCTTCCTAATACTATCCCTTGGCCATCCCGTGGGCCCACCTGGCATGACCCACTGCACCCCGAGGAGGGGAGAGACAGCTGCACCTGCCAGAGTCCATCCGGGACTTTTCACTTCCCAGCTCAGGGGCTGAACTATAAACCCGGGGCTCTGGGGAAGCAGGTGCTGTTTTCCACCGGGCACAGCAGCGAAGACAAATCACTTGTGAACAGGAGCATATTCTCGGTGCCCAGAAGATATAAAGGTCTCCTAACAACCAGGAATTAGAATTCTGGAAGCCCTTGAATTTCCTCTCGTTTCCTGGCACCAAACAGATTGGGATTAGTCCCATGAGCCTTTTTAGAGGGACAAGGACAACAGGATGGACATGGCCCCCATGCCAGAGTTGCCTGGTTTGACCCTGTTACTAAACACTCATCTGAGTTAGGAGGAGTTCTCTTCAGATAAAGGCCCACAGGCTGAAGTTAGGCAGAGCCTCCCAGCCCCTGACGGGCCACAGAGCCAGCCGACTTGGCCTTTTCCTTCTCCCTGTACAAACTGTGCATGATGCAGCATAGCCACACTTAGAGCTCGGGGAAGGGCCTGATGGGTTGCATTTTCTCAAGGCCTCCCTAAAGCAGGTCTTTGTAGAACCAAAGCACATATTTTTAGAACCAAAGCACTGTTCATAGGCGGTGTTCCGGGGTTACAGAGAAGCTGTGGTTAGAGACAGGGGAGCCCCACACTCCCTTTCAGGAGAAATGGCACCAGGTTCCTCAGAATTGCTTTAGGGAAGGGGATCTGCCTGTCTCCCGGACTAGGGTCCATGTGGACAGGATGGGCCCATGAGCTGGAAAGCTTTCTTCCAAAAATGGCCAGGGATAAGGAAACTCACTTCTGTGAGATCCCAACTATTTGCACAGCGTAACAGTCTACAAGGTATTTGTCACAATTGCCCTTGACAAACAAGAAAAAAGGAGACTTGGGGAATTTAAAGAATCTGCCCAAGGTCCAGCTTCTGGAATGGCAGACCCAAACTCAGAAGGCTATCCGTCACACAACTCTGCCTCACCAAAGAATTGTCACCTGACCCAACAAGGGCTGTTTTGGCTTAAAGCCACATTAAATTATTCCCTGGAGGTGATTGTCGGCTAAGAATCTCACTCTACAGGGCACATGTGAAAGGAAGGGAAGGCTTGCTGGTTGGCCACAGTCATGGCAGCCCTTAGGAGGAAAGGGTTCCTATTCTCACACACACACACACACACACACACACACACACACACACACACACGGACAAATAAAGCAGAGGGTCTTTGGCCATGAGAAGAATCAGAATTCTCTGGATTCCTGGGAGATGAGATATCAAGCTAATGAGAACCACCAATGGAATATTCTCTGCCTTTCTTTTCTCTTTCATGAGTTTCACTGTCACAGAATCTGTCAGGGATGCTCCAGTCAGCTGCTCACATTGTCTTCCTGTCTCCCAGAGTACCATGGAAAGACCCATCAACTAGGGAGTCAGGCCACCGTGGCAGAGAAGTTATACAACTTTGGGCAAGACACATACCCTCTCTGGGCCCCCATTTTCACATCTTCAAAATAGGAGATCCCATTTCCCCTGCCTCCCTCCCACATTTGAGGGGAGATCATGGAAGATAATAGACAAGGAAGGGAGGAGTAAATGAAATTTGGAGAGAAAAATAAGTTTATCAGTATATTACCATCTTAATATATTTTCTTCCCAGTCTGTTTCCTGTTCCACCCCCTCCCTTCTAATTATGGTATACCCCCAGTTCCGTATTCCATCATGAGGAGAATCACGGTGGGCTGCGCACGGTTTGAGTACCCTCTGTAGGGCCGTGTGCACACCGACAGAGACACAGCCATGAGCAGGTGTATCTCTGGGCCTGTGTCTCTGCACAGGGGAGATAATCAGCTGTTCCAGCCTCTGTCTTAGCCCTGGTGAGAACAACAGCTTGTCAGCCTCATTCTCTTCCCCTGAACTCAGCCATGGTGGTGCAGGTGAAACCAGGCCTCTTCTGTGATATGTAGCTGCTTGTAAGTGAGCTCACTGACAAGTAATATCCAATATAAAATAAATCAGTGTCATAGCTGCTAAGTCTTTATTTATTATAGTATTGTACAGTACCATTGCTGTCAAGTTTTCAGGCTGCTAATAATGCTTCTAACCCTGCTGCTAACACCTCATTCTTTCTTCTATTCCCTGCTCTCCTGTCTTCTGTCAGAAATAAAGATTTCAGACATAGGTAAGCCACCCAGTGGAGAATTTCCTGTCTCTCCTCTGCCTTGTTGCATGTTGTATGGTAAGCTGCACGTGTCCATTTCAGATGGCTCAATAGCAAATGAGTCCTGTGCGATTGGAACTGATTGGGGGTAATCAGTTACTGTGAGAGGAAGTTATTAATAATGGTGGGGACGGGTGGCGAGAGCCTGAACTCCTTTCATCTCTAGCGAAGTGCAGCAGCTACTCTGGTCGTCTGTGGACATGACAGAAAATAATTGGGGAAACAGTTTTAACCTTGGCATAGTAATTTGAACACCCGTCTGCTTCTCCTTGGAATAAATGAGGACATCATCCAAACTGTGTTGAGTGGCTTCGATGGTCACAGTGGGAAGTCTTCAGAACATCTCGATCAGGCGAAGAACCTGGAAGAAGACAGGTGTCAGGTTTGCACTTCTGTGGGCGTTCCGGATGCCTTGGCTTTGGAGGCTGGGATGCCAGGTGACCCCACCAGAAAGTTTGCCAGCAAGGACAGAGTGGGAGAGGATTTTTCAGACCATATGGACCACCCAAAATAGTGGTCCCCAAATAGGAACTTCATCACAGGGTAGATTTGTCACAGAGGCTCACAGAGACACTGCAGCAGGCGGAGAGGGCCTTATCAGATGCTCCAAGAGCAATGTCTGCTCATCAGCACCGCTGTCTTTGTGGTGCTAGACTGACCCTGGGGCACAGGTGCTTTGCACACTTCCGGGTGACTTGGAAGTAGCTGTGGGCAGGTGGAGCTGGGGCTGCCATACATGCGGCTCTCAGTTATCCACAGGTGGCATACGTCAAACTTGTACATGGGGTAGGTGCTAAGTTGGGATCAAAGAAAATCTTGGGATGGTGGAAAGAGTTAGACAAACCCAAAATCCAGTAATGTTATATCCACACCTATGTAATTAGATATAGTACTAATGGAACAATCTTATGTATTACTTTTTTTTAAGACTTAATTTATTAGAAAGAGAGAACATGAGCAGGGAGAAGGGCAGAGGGAGAAGCAGACTTCCCACTAAGTGCGGAGCCCAGAGCCCAACACGGGGCCTGGTCCCAGGACCCTGGGATCATGACCTGAGCTGAAGTCAGATGCTTAACCGACTGAGCCACCCAGGCACCCCCAATTATATATATTATTTTACGGTTAAAATAATAATTAACATGGATAGAGCACCTCGTCTGTGGCAGAGAGAGCATTCGTGGTTCACATGGACTGTAGCAGTTCAGCCCCAAACCACCCAGTGAGGTAGGCCCTCTTGCCGCACGCAGTTTACAGCTGAGAAAGCTGAAGCTTCCCTGTTGTGTGACCTTGAAAAAAAATCACTTCATCTTTCTGAGCTTTTGTTTCTGCCTGGAGGTTAACAGAGTCTCTCTCCGAGGCAGTTTTACAGGTTACAGAGGATGTCTGTAAAGAATCCAGCATTACGCTGGGCACAGAGGCACAGGGGGAGCTGCAGGCCTGGTTGTTATTATTATTATATTTATATGTATTATTACTATCATCATAACCATTATATAATGATGATGGTGTCTCCACCTTTCCCAAAAAGGAATTCAGTCCTCTTCTAAACAGAGACACACTTCTTTAGACTAAATTAAGTAGAAGTTGAGAACAAAGGGAAAAAGGAGGAAACACATATGTGATTGTATGTCAGACTAAATCCTGAACTTCCTGGCAGCCAGAGTAAACAGGGAAACATAATTATTCTCACGGTTTGCATTATCAGAAATGGGAAAATACGCTCACTTCTCAGAGGGGGTATATTTTTTCCTGACCCCGCAAGCTAAAAGAATTTTGAGGGAGCTTCATATGGATGAGACTGAATTGTGACTCGATGCACAGCCCCAAGTTGGGTTTTAGAGCAAACACAGAAGTACGTTTCATACGAGATCTGGGGTGAAGACCCAGCGTTTCACATGACAACCTTCAGGCAGTGGTGGTCCCTGGCTGGATGCAGGTGGGCTACAGGAGATGAAGCCAGGCAGAATTAGGAGGCCAGGGTTCCTGCCCAGCTTTGTGGTGCCCTTATTGGGGGCCTCTGGGTTGGAAGCCCAGCGTTTCCGGTTTCCAGACGCATCTTCTATAAACCGTGAGACTTGTGGTTTTGGTGCCCTTTTGCTTCTGACGTTTAGTGATCTTTCGATACATCCGTGGCATGATTTCAAAGTCAGCTTCCTGCCTTCCCTCAATTCGTAGCTTTCTCAGGCGCCAAAAACTACTTCTGAAGTAAACCAAAGTGGAAGGAATAAAGGAATTTCTTTCTGCCTTCTCCAGTTTTCTACAGAAATTCTGGAGTGAAAAGACCCAGGTCCCAGCTCTGATTTTAACAGCACTTGGATATTGGTAAATCCCTTCCTCTCTCCGGGCCTTTCTTGTCCCCATTCGTTAATGTCAGAAGTGGATTAAAAATTCTAAAATTTTGTCTTCTCCATGAGCATTTTCTGTCCCAGCTGTTCCCAGGAGTGGCAGTCCATGTGGGTGCTCCCAGGGGCAGTCTTGTCCCCCTCTGTTCAGCCTCATGCCAGCCCGCCACACAGGGCATACTCAGTCCAGGGACCCCTTGGGGCATCTTCCCTCGGTAGACACCTTCAGGGAACGAGGATCCTCATTTCCTCCTAGATCTCCTCCCCCGGATCTCAGAGGAATGCCTGAAGCCTGTTGTTCAGAAGCACGTTTGAACTCAGGTCTCCATCATCCCAGCTGCACATATTAAGTGAACTCCAGTAGAGAGCCCTGTACTGCCCCCAGAAAATAGGCTGGGAGGGACAATACTAAGTCTTAGCTTTTCCATTATGCACTAACAGAATAATCTGAAGGTTTCTCCAGGTGACAAGCTGCCATTTATTGGGCCTTTTTATGGAATAGGCACTGTGCTCAGAGATTTATATTCTTTGTGTGTGTATATATATATATATTCTTTATACAGCGTTGTCCTCAAAGTAGCCCTTTGAAGTACTTGTGATTATCCCCATTTCTCAGATGAGGAAACTAAGGCTCAGAGTGATGAAGTGATTTGCTTAAGGTCACCTACCATTTGAACCCCTGTCTTTGTGGCTCTTCCCACTTGGTTCTAAGAACCAGTAAATCAGGTTCTGCCAGGGCTGCCACCAGATGTAGTCAAAGGATGCTCATTTGTAGATGTTACTCGGAGCCAAAGAGGGAACCCTCACTGAGGAGCAGGGACTGGAGAGCTTCTGGTCCCTGGACTCCCAGCTCCTAGCAGGAAGTTCCCCACCGCATCCAGAAAGAGGGCAGAGTGAGGCTTGATTTCAGCTTGTGAACTTCAGGGATGGCAACCTCAGAGTCTCAAAAGCATACATAGTTTCCAGAGGCTCCAAGTTCATGTTTACGGAGGTAGAAAAGAATGTGGGTCCCTCGGTGGACTCTGCAAACAGAGCCATGACTGTCCCCTGTGCCCAGCACGGCTCAAGAGACCAGGAATCAGAGCTGAATCCGACACAGTCCCTGCTGCAGAGCTGGGCCTGGGGCTGCGTCTCATGCAGGGATGGTTTGTAGAGTAGATGGTTTGTAGCCGAAGGCTATGCTACTCGCAGAGCAGACGGGCGACCCTGGCATCTCTCTAAAGACTTGTTAGGAATACGGGTGCTCAGGCCACACCCCAGAACTGCTAAACTGGAATCTGCATTTAATACCATCTCCAGGTGAATCATTTGACACTTAATGTTTGAAGAGCCCCGTTGTCAGGCCTCAGTTTCCAAATCCGGCTGTGACTCAGAGTCACCTGGAGAGATCCTAAAGGTAGAGGTGCCCAGGACCTTCAGTGTCAGTGAGGCTTTTCTTCTTCTCCTTTTTCTTTTTGTCTTTAAGCTTTCCTCGTGAATCTGATGTGCAGCCATGTTTGAGCACCGTCACCTTAAACTCCTTAGCATTCGTATTTCCTCTGTACACTCCCAGGGAGGCACGTAGTCAGTCATTCACTCGCTGATTCATAAATTCAGTAGACCTTTCTGGAACACTTACTCTGCAGTAGCCCAGAGCTAAGCAGCAGGGACTCAAAGCTGCTCCCTGCTCTTAAAGAGTTCAAGATGTCGTTGAGGAGGCAAACTAAACAGAAGTGTCTTGAGGTGCCACAGTACTTACAGTAATCTGCTGAGGGCCTAGGGACACCAGGAAGGAAGTGGCCAGTTATCCAGTGGAGGAAAGCAGGGCTGGGAATTCAGGGATGGCATTACAGATGAGATAGATGAGATGATGCTGGAGCTGGGTCTCAGCACACAGTCAGGTGCTCCCCGGTGGGGAAGGGCAGGGGCACTTTCTAGGCCCTGAGAGGCAGTGTGGGCAAATAGGAAGAACACGGCCTTTAGGTCAAGAGGATTGGGTTGGAAACCCATCCTGCCGCTCATCAGTCTCTGGCCCTGGTCAAGTCCCTTCACCTCTGGTAGCCTCAGTTTTCTGAAATATATATATATTTTAAAAAACAACAAGCCCCTACCTTACACAGTAGTTGTGAGGAGGGTCAGGTTATGTGTATAAAGCACTGGGCTGGTGTCTGGGACAGAACAAGCCCCCAGAGGTGGTAGCAGATGCTTTCTAACAGCAACAGTCATCTCTGCAAGCTCTGCCCCCACTGAACGGGGGTCCTGCCCCCGGCAGAGGTCCGGCTGCTGCTCCCTGGGCGGGTAGCATGAGGAAACAGGACCCTGAAGACTGTCCAAGAGCTCTACCAACCAGAAAGGGCTGTTGAGATGTATCCTTTCATTTGATCCTGATGACAAGCCTGTGGGCCAGGCAGGGCAGGACCTTCATTGGCTGACAGCCAAGGGACATACAATTTGAGTGATGTAGGTGACTTGCTCAAATGAGAACCCACATCTTCTAGCATTCTTTCCCTACACTTCCCGGACCACCAGACAGCAAATATGTCCTTGGGCACAAAAGCTGGACCACATCTCTTTCAGACTCTCTGGGACAGGCCTGCCAGTGCCACCCCCTTGTGGAATTCACTGAGCTGAGAAACTGTACATGAGTGACACTTCCCTGGGTCGGTGCAAGGAGACATGAGCCAGAAACCCAGGGGGCGAATCTCAGAGGACAGGGCCCCCACCCTACTCCCTCCAGGACACATTTTCTGCCAAGGTGGATGGCACAGTTTATCATGAGTGATACACAAAGAAATGAAATGACCCCCCACCTCACAGCTGTCATCAGGAAAGCAGATCGAGGCTGCCCAGACCAAGGCTGCCCCGCATCGCAGAGTGGGCTCTAAGGTGGCTGCGGTTTTGTTTAGCCAGAATCCGCATCATCTGGGGAGATTACCTCTGTGCTGCATTGTGGGCAGAGTCTCAGGGGGCATTTCAAGATAAACAGGACATCTCTGCTGTTATCAGTTTCCCCCAAAAGAGAAGTAAAAGAAACACCAAGTAATTTGAATGAAAATAAATAAGTTCAAAATGGAGATGCCGTCCATTTAAAGCAAGTGGCTGGTATACCTTGGAAGGCACCAAGCTGAACATGGGGAACACAAAACCGAATAAATTTCCGTCTCTTCCCTTCAAGTGCTGGCTGTCCGATTTGGGAGGCAGCCTCATAAATAAATAGCGACAGCATTATGTGAAGTGTCCTGTTACCCAGTTTGGAGCAGATACGAATTTCCACACACGGGTCAGGGAAGGTTTTGCCAGAAAAGGCACCATTGAGCTGACACCTGAAGAATGGGTAGAAGTTCAGCAGGCTGAAGAGGGAAGGGGGACAGAACATTCCACAGAGCGGGGATGACAGGTACAGAGAGGTGTGGAGGTGCAGGGGATACAAGGTGCTGGAGTACAGGGCATCTTCTGGGAGGAGGCTGGGGAGATGAGGCAGAGGCTGCATGTGAAGGGCCCTGTGTGTTGCTTGGCTGGGGAGTCCAAACTTGGCCTAGAAGCCATGGGGCGTCCTGGAAGGGAGGTTGTTGGCACTGGGGTGATGTGACAGTGTTTGGGTTAGAACAAGGAAGAATGGCCTGGGGAGGACCCAGGCTGAAGGCAAAGAGATCTTCCTATTATTTGAGAAGGATGAGGTGAGGGGACAGTCACTTTAGGTCTAGAGAGGAAGGACAGTTGGAGAAAATCATGTCACCTTCGTCTAATTCAAGTAGAGAAAATAAAGGGAGCATATGTTGGGTCTGGGAATCTGGCCCTGTTGAGAATCTGCCAGTCCCCAAGACAACGCCCAAAGCAAGGGATGGTTGTGAAGACAGCCAGTCGGGGCCAGATTAAGACCTTCGTAGACCCTGACACTGAAAAGATGATGATTCCCCCCTCCCCCCATCTTCATGTGTGATTCAAAAACCACCAATCTATAAAATAAAATCTTGTCTTTCAAAAGGAGCCAAAACCAATAAGTCTGGATAAAACATAATATCACTTCCTTCTAGACTTTTCTGATTCTCGTACTTGCATCCTAAAGGTTTGTACTGTGCTCTGCTTTGCTGGGGCTCTAGGCACTGTTCAGTCCGCCCTCTGAGTCCCCAGCACGGTTTGCATCCCACCATCCAGTGAAAATGGCCAGTGCCAGGCCATCCAATCCGAACAGAGGGAGAGTCCCTTGAATCAGAAGCCTTTCCGAAGACTTGGAAACAGCAACCAGTATTAAGATGCAGCTTGAGGCCCCAGGAATGACGAGGCCATGCACGGGAATGGAAAACCAGCTTTCCAGATTTAGGAGTCCAGCTCCAGTCTGGCCTAGACTTGGAATAAATTATAAAGCAGTACCATGTGATAATACAACCCGGGTTTAATTAGGGAGTTCTCTCCAACTGTGAAAAAAAAAAACATAATGACTAGGAACCGGAAGAACGGTTAAGATTATTAAGTATCTATGATGTGCCATGCACTATGCTAAATATTCTTAACCTGTGATTTTATATGATTTTCTCAGTACACCAACAAGGTAGCTGTTCATACCCCATTGTGCAGATGAAGAAAACTTGTGGCTCAGAAGGCCAGCAACCTTGCCTAGGTTCCAGAACCTGGAAATGACAGAGCCAGATTTAGAACCCAGACTGATTTGATTCCAGAACTTGTGCTTGTCTCCTGCCTTGTGCCCAGGACCAGTGCCTTGCCTCTACCACCCTCCGTATGGCCGCAGTCCACCTCTGCTTCCCTCTGTTGGCAGAGCCTTGACTTTAGGACTGACTTCCAGAAACAGAACCATCACCAGAACTATCGCCTTGTTTTATTTCTTTTTCCTTGGGTGTTGCTGCAAATTACAAACTCAAACTGCAATTCCTTATATCTAACCACAGAAGGGAGACTCCTGAGCTCCTGATGAGTATAAGGTGGGTCTGAGTAACAGAAGACTGTGTTGCCTCTCACTGAGCATCAGAGCTGGCCAGTTCTGACTAACCTGAGTCAGTTGGGTCTTGAGGCCGATGGGGTAGGGCTACGGTACAGACTCAGGGAAGAAGGGCTTGTGTTTTGAACTCTTGGAGTGTGGTGTTTTTTTTTTTTAGAGGCAAGCCCTCTAGTGTTTCTGGCTTGGCTTTACAGGCCACCCACCATCAGCCTCCCTGATAATCCTTTTAAGAAAACACGAGTTGAGCCCCTCCTGTGGACATGGTGCTGGGCGGCAATGCAGTCATTAGCAAGAGCTTTTTTGTATTAAGAGTTAGGTAAGACGGGTAGTGAAGCTAACCACTGGGGTCAGAAAAATCGCAGAACCCTCACCCAAAAGAGGGACATCATCCCCAGGTGACTTTTTGCTTGGTTTCAAGTTATACCTCTGTGGTCCCCTGATGGGGAGAAAGAAGGTGCTCACCAACTGTGTGTCCTTATCTCGCAGTCACAGCCCAGCACATAAATACTACTTGACCACGGACCCCATGAGCGGGGCTGTCTTCCTCTCGGATACCAACAGCCGGCGGGTCTTTAAGATCAAGTCCACTGTGGTGGTGAAGGACCTCGTCAAGAACTCCGAAGTGGTTGCGGGGACAGGTGACCAGTGCCTCCCCTTCGATGACACTCGCTGCGGGGATGGTGGCAAGGCCACCGAAGCCACACTTACCAACCCCAGAGGTAAGACCTTGCCTTTTAAACACAATCAGTAATATTGATGGGGGCCCTGCTAATTAACTTCTCAGGAGTGAGGAGTCCAGCTTCACACTCGGGCTTAGAATTGGAAAAAATTATAAATCAGCCCCATGTGATAGCAAAATTCACGCTTCATACCCCCTCCATTTTCAAAAAAAAAGTACATGTTTGTCCTTGCGAAAGCATTTTGGAAAATACCAAGAAGCCTACAGAGAAAACTTAAAATTGTCACAATTCCACCTGTCAGAAATATTCCCGGGTGACATTTCCTGTCTTTCCTTCTAGCCTTTCTTTTGCGTGCTGGTATGCATGTGTTTGTGTGCTCCCCAAAATCAGACAAAACAAACTATTTTAATAATCTGGTTTTTTCCCCTCACTGATATATCACGAACGTTTCTCCATGTTATTAGTCTTCTCTGTCCTCATTTTCTGTGGCCGTATAGCATTCCATCAAATGGATGTCCTGTCCTTCACTCATCAGTCCCCTACTGTTGGATATCTATGCTCTCTCTCATGTTACCGTTTTATCAAAACATTGCAGCGTATCATCTCTGTAGGCGCTCACGTGCCGTGGGAAGGGTTAACTGCAGGCTTTAGCTTTGAGTCCTTCAGAAAGTCTCACAATACAATTTTTCATTCACTTATTCAGCCAGTGTTCACTGAGTGTGCAGTGTACTATGGATGCATAGATAAGTTCAGTGGAGCAGAAGTAAGACTCGAACGTGAACCACTGAGGTGGGAGAGAGGAAGAGGAGCTTCTCCCTGAGAAGCAAGGAGACCTCTGCAAGGGACTCCGAATTCTTTTTTTTTTTTTTTTAAGATTTTATTTTTTTATTTGTCAGAGAGACAGAGAGAGTATAGGCAGGCAGAGTGGCAGGCAGAGGCAGAGGGAGAAGCAGGCTCCCTGCAGAGCAAGGAGCCCAATGTGGGACTCGATCCTAGGACCCTGAGATCATGACCTGAGCTGAAGGCAGCTGCTTAACCAACTGAGCCACCCAGGCGTCCTGGGACTCCAAATCCTGTGCCTAGAATACAGGGAAGGCTTTTTAGGGGAGAAGCTGTCATTATCAGCCTTCATCGACAAAGCATCTGCTGTGTGCAGCCATAAAGCTGATCACCCATAGTGTCTAAGCCTCAGCGTCCCCATCCATAAAATAGGGACATTAATACCATGTGTGTCCACCTCCTAGGATTGTTCTGGTCAAAATGGTCAAAATGAATATATTTCATAGGATACCCCACAAAAACGTCATAGGTGATAGTATAAGAAAATAGTGCCAGATTGCAGGGCCTCTCCTGGACCCAGCTATGCCCCTAGTGAATGGAATTAATGTCTGTGAAAGCAGTTGGTAAAATGCAGTTGGTATATGCACTTTCCAGTCCAAGCCCTAGACCCTAGTGAAATCAGGAGGTTCTGTATTCAGCTCCAGTCGCTGTCACCTCAGAGCCGTGTGGGTCGGGGTGAGTGGCTTACCCTGTCTGAGCCACAGTTGCCTCATCTATGAAATAGGAATGTACTACCGCACAGTCATAGTACAGGTTAAATCTGATCAGGAGTGAAAATGCTTAGTTCAGTGGTTCCGGGCACCTGAGAAACATCTCATAAAGAGTGACTTCTATTACAGTTGTTCTATTACATTACATTATGTTACCACGCCATATCATGTATGATTTCATCACATCTCTCACATACCGGGACTGGTCAGGTGGTAACTGTGGGGTAGGTACTGGGACTTCGGTGGTCCCAGTCACGATTTCCAAACCCTGAGCAGTGGCCTACAGCGGAAAGAAAACCCGGCCGGTACTTAGGGATCCTGCATTAGGATTTAGTCTTGCCGCTCCCTGGCCTCTGACCTCCTCCCCTGGGCCTCATTTTTCTCATTGGCAAATGAGCAGAATGGGCTCCATGGATCCCCGAGACCACGTTCAGTGACAGCATTCTATTCTCTTAGATTTAAATGTTTTTTTTCTGCAAAGGTTATTCTCTCCAGGTCTTTCTTGGTTGCCCGCCCCACACACGTGTGTTCTGTACACCCCGATGGACACACACGGAGGCACGCATGTAGGCACCCAGATGGAACGGCAGTGAAATTGCCCAAAAGTCTGTAATTAACCCAGAGAGAAATGGCAGGGGTGCCATGGTATGCAGACACTTCACAGCAGGGAGGGGGAGAGATGCCCACCTATTTAGCACAACAAAAGGAGAAAAATCTGAAGTAATTAATCAGGGGCAGAACGCTTCTGTTAGCCTGTGCAGTCAACTTTGTAAACAAGAAACCCGATTGTTCACAGAGCACTCATCCGTCCCAGCAGATGGAAGAGAAAGACAGAGCATAGCCAGGCAGACAAGAAAACTCCTGTCCAGAACTTACAGAATGCAATTAATTTACACTCTAGGCAGGGACAGAAGAAAGGCATCCCTGCCTGAAGGCTGCCTTGTCCTCCGTGTGAAATTGCCCTCCGCCCTGAGCAGCCTAATGAGGGGGTGGACAGAACTACGGCTCCGGGAACGCTTCATCACGCAGAGGCCCCGGGGTGTCTGAAACCACCCCAGTCCTGGACCCGTGGACCCCGAGAGCAAGGGCCTTCACAGAGCACTGGTCAAGTTCTCAGCATTCTCAGTCACTGTTACTGAGGACTGTTAAAAGTCAGCTGTTACTGTCCCCGTTTTGTTGATGAAGCTGGACTCAGTGAAGTGACATGGCCAAGGTCCTACAACTGGAAAGTTCTCTCTTGCAAGTGCCTCTCTCTCCGGGAAGCTTTTCCCCACCCCTTCTTTCATTTCAGTGCCCAGAGAAGCCTAAACAGAACACAACTGACAGGAATCTCCTTTACTTCATCATGTCACTCCCTGGGGCACTCCGCAGGGCCCTACGCCAGACACTGACTCATTCCCGCCCTCCACACCTAAGCCTCTGTGTTCCCTGTGTGTGTGTAGGGAGGATGCATCTCGTCTGTTTCCCAGCTCCAGCACCCCTGAGCAGCTCTCAGTTTGGTAGGGCCATGTCTAACTCTTGGGGTGGAAATCAGGATCACCCACGATAAAACATATCTTGGTCCCAGTCCCAGCCACCCCCAGAATTAGTATTTCCAGGAGTGAAGCCAAACAAGTATGTGCTGGGAAAAATAAAAAACTTCTGGTGATGCTGATATACATCACTGGTTAAGAAGCACAGATTTATCAGAGTGATTCTCAAGCTTTGTTTTACCTCATTATCACCTGAGGTGCTTGTCAAAGTACAAGCAGATATTCAGGCTCCGCCTAAGGTTTTCTGAACCAGCTCCCTGTGGGGTACATAATAGAAAATGCCCAGGTGATTCTCACACATATCCAGGAGTGAGAAGTACAAATTTAGAACAATCCCTTCATTTAAGAGCTGAGAATACAAATGCAGAGACATCCAGTGACTTGCCCAAGGTCACACAGCTGGTCATGGAGAAAATGAATGGTGAATTCAGACTGCTCTCGTCCATGTGCCTTTTTTTAGGCATTTATCTCACCCATATTCACTATACATATCCGAAGGTTTCATGCTTAGGCTCTATACATCTATAATAACCAGTAGAAATAAAATCAGAATCAAAAAACAAGAGGGATGATTATCTTGTGAGAAAAGAAAAATTGTTACCAAAAGGGGGATTTGATTTTTATAATTACAAGCCTTCATAAGTAGGTTAACTTAAGGAATTCACAGTTTTGACATTGAAGAAGGTTCTCCGTACTGCTACCTCTGATGCTTGACAAATCCCCAGAAGCAGGCGTCGGGTTTTGCGGCTAGCTAAGCTGATAGGTAAAAGTCTCCAGAGGCAGTAAGGTGGAAGGACCAGAGCCCTGGAGAATCAGAAGACTCAAGTTCTAATCCCTGCTCTGAACAAGTCCCCCTAGCCCCTGAGCCTCTGTCTTCAGGCCTTTAGAAGGGGAGTGAATCCCATGGGGAGGATGTCATCAAATCACAGAGGGGAGGTTCTCCATCAGCCTGGAAGGCTTCCTGAGCATGTAGGTTTTTACCACCTCTTACACTGAATTCCCTTTTTCGGCTTCTCTTTCCCAGGCATCACAGTGGACAAGTCTGGGTTGATTTACTTTGTGGATGGCACCATGATTAGACGCATTGATCAGAATGGAGTCATCTCCACCCTGCTGGGCTCCAATGATCTCACCTCGGCCCGGCCCCTCAGCTGTGACTCTGTCATGGATATTTCTCAGGTAAGGAGAAAGCTTCACCTGCTAGAGCCCTGGGGTTGCACACTCATCCTCTCATCTGATACCCAGCCCTCCACCGGCCCCCCGTCTTTTTACCACACTAATGCTTTAAGAGTACACTCCTGGGGACAGGGGGAAAGAGTACACTCTTGGTGCTAGGCCTGGGAAAACCACTAAGGACACAGAGATGAGTAGGGCATAGCTTGGTGCTCTAGGAGTTCACCATCAGGTGACGGGTGGGTGACGGAGGGATCTCAGGGGACAGTGAAGAAATCTGCCTAAGGAAGTTTCAAAGGCAACAGGGATTCATGTGGTATGAATTTAAATTCCAGAGCTGCCTGTGAATTCCCTCTTTGGAAGTACTTACAGTGCCTGGACATTGTCTTTTCTCTTCCCATACTGGAATTCCTATACAGGAATTCTGTCCATCTTTTCCTCTGCTGTAACCAGAGTGCTTGGTTTGTACAGGGTAAGAGTATAACCAGTATTTGGTGACTTACTGATTGAATCCTACCTTTGCCACTCATGAGCTGAGTAACTTTAGACAAGTTCCTAAAGTCCTTTGACCCAAAGAGCCACCCAGGCACCCCTCCTGAAGTCCTTTGAACCTCTCTTTTTATATCTTTAAAATGGGAAATCATTGACTTCAGCCTGGCAGGATGGCTTGGAGAAAACATGAGCATAAAGGGCTCTAGCATTGCTTGGCTCTTCCAAGGCGGTCAATAAACAGAAGTTCTAGCGCCCACTTTCACGAAGGAAGTGCAGTTTGTGCACGATCTTGAAAGTGAAATAGGGGTTGCTTCTAAGGAAGAACAGAGGCATCTCATACACAGGGAGCAACATGTGCAAAGGCACAAAGATATGAATGGGCCTGGAACGGTCAAGGACCATTGGAAGGTTGAATGTCTGAGCCTAGGGTTCTTGGGATAACAAAGCAGGAGTTGAAACTGGAAGCATGATTTGGGGCCAGTTAGGGAAGGACTTTCCCGTACCATGCCAGAGAATTTAGACCTTAGCAGGGAAACACTGGGAACCCAGGGTAGACCTAGTGACTGACTGTTCAGCGTGTCCTTAGTTTGTCCCGCAATATCTTGGCAAGGAAAGTGTCCTTTACTGCTAGATCTTTTGGTTGGGCCTGCCCGGAGCTGAATCAGTGAACATCCTTCTTGCCAACATTAGAAAAACCAAGGGAAAAAGGAAGGCAAGAGTTACATTAAATTGCAGACTGGTGTCAGCAGGAACGTCACTTAGCTTTTTAACCCCCCTGCACAGAGACCCTGTTCCACGGACTGCTGACCTGCTCCCCATGCTCCGCAGGCCGCAGAGGCTGGGAGGCCTGACTGGTCGTGCCTGCCTGCCTGTTAGTGGCATGCATCTTGGAGCACCTTCCCCGGGGCTCCCCAGCTGTCGCCGGCCATCTCAGCACCCGCCTCACACCCCTTTCCGTTGCTGGTGTGGTTTTCCTCTGCACCAGCTAATGTGATTGTTATGCTCCCGGATGGAATCTGTTTTCTGCCACTTGTCTCCCCAGTTTGGCCTGCTTCCCCTTGCTGGCTCGAGAATTTCCCTCTCTGGCCCGTGAGCAAGCTTGAATTACCTGTCAGGAAGCTGCCACGGCCTGAGGATGTGCACGCGAGTATTTTCAATTCTCAACATGGGCCCTGCACCAGCCAGCTCAGGCGCTGACAGTGTTCAGTCCACATGCTGGAAAGCTGTTTAACTTTAGTTAGAGGCACTGCCAAGCAGCCGGATCCAAGACTTGGAGGACAACAGGCAGATAGTGGAGTGGGAAAAACCCACACTTAGCTTCGGAAATCCGGGACCACAGTCCCCTTGCCCCTGGTCCTCGCTACCCTCATCTGAAGCGAAGCATGGAATTCTTACTAGACTTTCCAAACACGGGCTGATTTTTTTTTTTAAGATTTTATTTATTTATTTATTCAACAGACCAAGATCACAAGTAGGCAGAGAGGCAGGCAGAGAAAGAGGGGGAAACATGCTCCCTGCTCAGCAGAGAGCCTGATGTGGGGCTCGATCCCAGGGCCCTGAGATCATGACCTGAGCCGAAGGCAGAGGCTTAACCCCCTGAGCCACCCAGGCACCCCCCGGGTTGATATTTTTATATGCACATGTGGGTGGGGTACTGGCTTTCATTCTGAGAGTTCTTTTGTACAAACACTCCAGGTTTTTCACTGGCCCCCGGGAGCGGGGTGATAAGCCAGAGAACCAGGAACGCACCTCAGAGGCAAGAGTCCAAAGCAGCAGACCAAGGAACTCAGCTCCCCTGGGAGGAGATGAAGACCAGGACCGAGGAGAAACTCAAGGGAGGCATAGAGTAGAGAAGGAACGGAAAATGTTGCAACCCTGTCGAAAGAGGGAATTTATTCCTAGCTCAGCAGGGTACAGAGAATGACTCTGTACAGAGGGTCCAAAATGATTTCTTGAGAACTTAGCATGTGCCAGGCACTGTTAGAAATGGGAATACAGGATGAGTGTGACTTCACTTTTCTTACTTAGCTGTCACAATAAACCCCAAGGGGTTTGTCTACCCCATTTTACAGATAAGGAAACTGAGGCTTGGTGGGTTAAAAAAAATGCAGTTATACATACAGAGCCCTATGCTAGGTTCTATCAGGGGTGTGGAAATGAATTTTGAGATGAAATCATGAACATAACTTGCCTAGCACAGTGCCTGGCAGCCAATAACAAGCTGTAAATATTCATTCCCTTTATAATTTGCAAAGAAACTCCTTACACAGTGTCTTGTTTGATGCTCACAATTACTCTATGTAATATTTATTACCTCCATTTACAGATGAGGAAAGAAGTGCAAAGCCTTTAAGTCATTCACACTTTTAGTAACTGTGGGACTGAGACAAGAAGTGAGCTGTCCTGGCCTCAGATCCCTGGCGCTCTCCATGCCATTCACCAGTCATTCATTCATTCATTCACTCATCCATTTGGCAACCCATTTTCTGAGAACAGATACCTGCAACAAGGCAGTCATCTCAGAGTGCTTTGATGAAGGTACAGAATATTCAGGAGGACGGGGGAGAGGGAGCTCCATCCCCTCTCAGGACCGCAGAACACGGGAGCCAGAGGGACCACAGGAATTCTAAAGAATCATTCCTCCCTGGTGGTGACGGGTAAATTGAGTCTTGGCGCAGTGGTCACTCCTAGGAGGTGAAATTAGAGAAGCTTATGTGCTTGGTCTGCTGCCCCTCACCCGGGCTTCATGACAGAGCGAGGACAGACTCCAAGAGCACTGTTCCTTCTTTCCCAGGTGTCTCTGTGCACGCAGCAGGAAGGAGGGAGAGAGCCGGAAAGCATTTGCTCTTCATTGCTGCCCCTTTTCCTTCTCCTCCTCCCCGCTCCCCACCCACCCATCAGGGAGCCATCTTTTCATCATAATGACTGGCAGAAAGGTCTGGGCAAGCAGGTCCCCAAGGTACCACAGGACCAGAAGGCATAAAATATTTAGCAGCCAGTGTTGACAAGAAATGGGTTTTAGGAAATTGAAAATTCCCCTGTCACTTGAGAGTAAACTGTTCTTGATGCAGCCAAGGGCTGCTGTGATGCTGTGCTCCAGAGAGCACTAGGAAGTGTGAAGGAGCGCCTCCGGCCAGCGGCTCTAGCTCCAACTCGCTGGGCTCTGCGGGGGCCAAGAGGCCCCGGCTGGGAGGCAGGAGACAGACCAGGAAGCAAGGCCTGAGGATGGCCCTGAACTGAAGGGTCCAATGGAGGTGGCCACATCTCACATGTATGTAATTTGCTGATGTTTCTTTTTATAATAGTAAACCACCACATGGACACTGTAGAAAATGTAAAAAAGTTAAAAATTACGGAGAAGAAAGTTAAAATTACCACAAACCTGAGTGTAGTTAACATTTTGATGTATAACCCCCAAGCTTTTAATCTCCCCTCTGTCTGTAATTTATCTAATTTGTGGTTGCCATGTTTCCCCCAGTTGGGATCACACTGTGTTTACAATTCTGTAACCTGTTCTTTTCAACTAATTCATAGCAAGCATTTTCCCGTGTCATTAAATATCCATCCATAACATTAGCGCTTTTAATGGCTACCCAGAGTATTCCTCCTTATGGGTGAACTAAATACTATCATTTATTTGGCCAGTTCTCTGTCGTTGGGCATTTGAGTTGGTGGCAGTTTGTTTGCCATTATTAAAGATGGCTGTGATGTACACTCTCGCAGACAAGAGTGTTCAAGAGTGAATTCCTGAGAGAGAAATCTCTTATCGAAAGTAATATGCGTATTTAAGCAGGTCCGAAATTGGACAGAATGTCAAGTGTTTGTAGGGAGCTCAGGAACTTATATAAGGTGAAGAGTCCCTAGGGACAGGGTACACAAATCAGATGGAGGTGACACTTCCAGCCCATGTGCAGTGTGGCTGGATGACCCCTTGGGGACACAGCTGGCAAGTGGCTTCCCTTAGGGCAGTCACCTCCCAGTGTGCTAAATCCAGCAACCCAGCCTCCGCATCCACCAACAAAGCATTCCTCACCTCAGACCCTGCCAGCAGCATCCCCAGTGTGCCTGAAAGCTCCCTGTCATCCCTGCCAGCTTCCCGGCCTGGTGCAGAGGAGGCTCAGGCATGGGCCCCGGGACCTCGGAAAACCCCTCATTCCCGGGACCACCTTCTCAAATCTCTTCCAGGAGGACCTGTTCTCTGAGGCGCTAGAAACCGTTGTCTAGAGCAAGGAGTCACAAACCTGAGTGTGCCTAGGAGCCATCCAGGGGTTCTGTTGAAATTCAGTTTCAGATTCGTAGGTTTGGTGAGACCTGCCATCCCGTGTTTCTGACCGGCTCCCATGTGGTGTCAGGGCCACTGGTCCATCAATCACGCCCAGCGGAGAAAGGATTTCATTGTGACTCCCAGTCTTGGTGATTCAAATCATGATTTTGGTGACTCAGATCACCCAGAAAGCTTTCAAAATCATGCTGCTGCCTGAGCCCCACACTCAGAGATCTGAGTTCACTGACCACAGGTGGGATGTGTGTGCCAAAGCTCTCTAGAATCACCACAGGTAATCGGACTGTGTGGCCAGATTTGAGAATCACTGGTCTGGAGCTGTCAGGGGCCAGGGCTGTTTGGTCTTTACATCCCCAGCCCCTAGGCACATGTGCATCCATGAACCCAGTAGGTTGAGATGCCGTCTTTCATCTGGGTATTGTATCATCAGTTTGTGTAGAGTCTCTCTAAGACACCTGAGCAATTCCTGCCTCAGCCTCCAGACTCCATCCGCCTCCCCTCCCACCTCCATCACCTTAGCTGTCATTATTCACACCCTTACTGTGGGGCACTTGACCCTGTGGTCAGTCCTATTTCACAGAGGTGAATCCGAGCCTCAGAGAGGCAAAGTAACTTGCCCAAGGTCACAATGGGGGTGGGGGGCTAGGATCTGAACCTAGGCTTGTCTGGCCCCCAAGTCTATCTCCTGTATACTTCTTTTGTTTCTTTGCCTATTTTTTCTCCTTTTTATTCCCTTCTTCATGTTTTGTGAGTCTAATGGAGATCATCAGGTGTCTCAGTGACAGCACTTGCATGTTTCCCTCTGATCAGGGGATTGACATCTATTGTTGATGACAGGCCACCATGAGATCAGGCAGGACAGCGTCTGAAGACACTGGGAACATTCTCATGAGCTATACAGGCTGGGGGAGGATTTGTGGCGGGTACGCTGCCAGGCCTCTGAGTACCGGTTGTGTTCATTGGCAGGTTCGCCTGGAGTGGCCCACAGACTTAGCCATCAACCCCATGGACAACTCCCTCTACGTCCTTGACAACAACGTGGTCCTGCAGATCTCTGAAAACCACCAGGTGCGCATCGTCGCCGGGAGACCCATGCACTGCCAGGTCCCCGGCATCGACCACTTCCTGCTGAGCAAGGTAGCCATCCACGCAACCCTGGAGTCAGCCACCGCTTTGGCTGTCTCACACAACGGGGTCCTGTACATTGCGGAGACCGACGAGAAGAAGACCAACCGCATCCGGCAGGTCACCACCAGCGGAGAGATCTCACTGGTTGCAGGAGCCCCCAGTGGCTGTGACTGTAAAAACGATGCCAACTGTGACTGTTTCTCTGGAGATGACGGCTATGCCAAGGATGCGAAGCTGAATACGCCGTCTTCCTTGGCTGTGTGTGCCGACGGGGAGCTCTACGTGGCTGACCTGGGGAATATCCGAATTCGGTTTATCAGGAAGAACAAGCCCTTCCTCAACACTCAAAACATGTATGAGCTGTCTTCACCCATTGACCAGGAACTCTACCTGTTTGATACCAGTGGAAAGCATCTATACACCCAGAGTCTGCCCACAGGAGATTATCTGTACAACTTCACCTACACGGGAGATGGCGATGTCACACTCATCACAGACAACAACGGCAACATGGTGAATGTCCGCCGGGACTCTACTGGGATGCCCCTCTGGCTGGTGGTGCCAGATGGCCAAGTGTACTGGGTGACCATGGGCACCAACAGCGCACTCAAGAGCGTGACCACACAAGGACATGAGCTGGCCATGATGACATACCATGGCAACTCTGGCCTGCTGGCAACCAAAAGCAATGAAAATGGATGGACAACATTTTATGAGTAAGTAACACCACAAGGGCATTTGACAGTTTAGTTTCATGAGATGTATTGGACAATTAGAGGTAAGTTGGTGGAGTGTTAATTTTTGGATAGATTTCATTTTGGCTCAGAATTTGGGATGCAAACCGTTACCTACAATGTGTTCTGCATGTTCATGTCGCAGACGATTGCTCCTAGGCAAGAACATGATGTGGTGGAAAAGGTATGAGCTTTGGCATTAGGAGGCTTGGGCTTGCATCTCTTTAGGCTTCCATTGCCACATCTGTACAATGGAAATAATCTGTGCAACATCCCGCAGGGAGGGAATGGAGATGAAACATACCCGACAGAGAGCTGGCAGCTCCAGATGACCACTTCCAGAAACGATGACAAGTTCCATGCAGATGCCCACCTAATCCAAACTCACCTCTGCAAGTTTCAAAACATTTTTTATCATTTTAACCACTTTGGGTGGAACTTAAGAAATGCTTTCCATGCTTCGCTTCTCAAACCCGTTATTGAGACATAATGAAACCTTTCTCTTTATGAGTCCAGATCATTAATAAGGAACAACCACAAGTGCCTATTACATTAGAAGGGAGGACACGAGGCTATGGAACCCTTCACTCCTGCCCCAAGAGGGTTGTAAACTGTTCTTTGATCAGCTCCCGTGTGGCAGGGTTTCATTTTACTGCTTCCTCCCCATGTCTGGCGCTATCGTGGCTCTGTGGGTTTCAGCCGTGGCACCCACAAAGGGCTCACCTCCCTTTCCCTCATCCAAGGCAGGGCTTCTTGAGGGGTGTGGTCAGAAAACCAGAAGTTCAGCTCATTCCAGTCCCAGCCAGAATCAAAGACGCGGGTATCTGAGCTCTTTCTCTAGGAGCTAGTGTAATGAATGGACTTTGTACCTTCTCTTTTTGCTGCTCAAATTTTTTTTTTTTTTAGTGTTTCCTTTCACGGTCCTAGCCATACCCCAAACAACTGAGACTACTGAGTGTGTGACCATTCCATAGGTATGCAGGAGATGGGGAAGGAAGTAGACTTTTGCGCCCCAGAGATGGGCTAGGAATCACATTATTGCATTTAGTCCTCATAACAGCTCTGGAAGGTGAGCGACAGTATCCTTTCTACAGAAGTAGAAACAGGCTCAGAGAGGCTCCCTGTTAATTGTGAGAACAGGGCAGAATCTGGATCACAACCTAAGTCTGTCTTCTGCTGGAGCTCCGGCTTCATCAGCCCCGCCCTGCTGCCTCCTGCTGAGTTTGTTATTCCTAAATGAATTTAAATCCTTGAACTGTAAATTTTTCTCAGGCTTGATCAAGCATCTGCTTCTCATAGTCCTAGAATCCAAAGGCAAAAGATCTATAATAGATTTTTAAAACAATTTGCACCCAAAAAAATTTTAAAAATGTCACAGTAATTCGTGCAAGGTTCACTGGCTAAATTCCTGTCTCCAAACAAGGGCCTTGTTAATTACAAAGAAAGACAAAGGTCCAGGAAAACAGCAATTATCTTGATTAACTCATTGAAATGGAAATACACTAAATAATTCAATTTTCCTCCATTGCCCAATGGAAATCTTGTATATATACACGCTACTTAGCCAATACAGGGGTTTCTTTGTCAGAGCAAGTTGGCTCACTCAATTAGTTCCCAAGGTCACTCCTTCAAATCCCAAACGGAATGCTTACAGATCACAACCAACCCTGAAATCTAAAACCATTTCCTAGACCTCCACCTGAAAGGATCCCATTCCCTGCTCCCTGTCCTCCTCAAAGAAATATATAGTCATAGTTGTTTTATGAAGAAGAGAAAGGTAGTATAATCACTGTTTAGAAAATGACGTTTGGGATTCCAAAGTATTCCCTGAGAATGGAAGACGAAAGCCCTAAAATTAAAAGAGAAACTTACCTATCTTGACATCCTTCTGTGTGCCAAGATCTTTCCAATTTCATCTTCACGGCAACGTCAGACCAGAGAAATTATCCTCCACAGTTTTTACAGATGAACGAACTGAGGCACAGAGAGGTTAGGAACCAGTCAAAAATTACACAGTGATGCATCGCAGAGCTGGAATACAAGTGCGTGTTCTTTCACTGACACGGAGTGGGTTCACCAAAGTGACTTCTCTGGATGGTAGGGATAAAAACAGTACCTGTATCATAGGGATAGTCTGACGTTAAAAATGTCAATGAGATAAACGATGTTTAAAACACCATGTTTTACTCATCAGCACTTCTCAACCGATAGCTGCTGCTGTCATCATCCTCGTCGTTTCAAGCAACATGAGTGGACATAGCAGTAATTACAGAAATATTGTTTGGGCATGAAAGGTAGTACCTAGGAGCAGCAGGAAGGAAACTAGTCAAAGGGGCAAACCAGGGTTGTAATTAAAGTAGGCAAGAATCAGAACTCAAACCAGAGGAGCAGACTTAAACATCAAGTCTGAAAAATCAAGGTAAGAATTAGGAAAGGGGTCAAGTCCCCAAGAATATCCAAACTGGCCTGGAAAAAGACATGCAGGGTGGGTCAAGGAAAAACGGTTCAGCTCAGACTGAATAAAGCCAGGGTACAAGACAGCTATTTTCACCAAAAATAGCTGGCCATGTGACTCAGAGGCTGGCTGGCTGGCTGATTTCCAGACCTAGGTTTCAACCAGACAGAAATCAAGCTTCCCCTACCCTATTTCAGGGGCATTATGAGGATCAACAAACTAAATAAATACGGAAGGTTTAAAAACAAACAAACAACAAAAAAAAAACTTGCAAAGGATGAAGCTCCCTAGAAGTAAGGATGCAGTCTTACCATTTCTTGGCGTTTCTTTTTTCTTTTCCTTTTTTTTGTTTTTAAGTAGGCTCCACACCCAGCACAGAGCCCAACACGAGACCTGAACTTATTACCCTGAGATTAAGACCTGAGCTGAGATCAAGAGTCAGACGCTTGACCCAACTGAGCTACCCAGGCACCCCATTATTGTGGTGTTTCTTAACACAGATTTTGCCAGATTTTGCCAAAGCACCATTGCCCTAGTGAATTTTCTATTGTTAGCTCCTTGAGGGGGTTTAATGGATTCCAGTCCAAATGTTCTAATATTTAAAAAAAAAAAAAAAGCCCAGGCTTGCCTGTAACATGGGCTATTACTGAAACAAGTTTTAAGTTGGCTTTATTGATCCTTTCAAAAGATTAAATAATACATCTAACATAAACATCACATACTGCAGAGCAACTTGACTTAGAGAGTTCACAGTCCTTCCTCCCCTCAGCCCACAGGTCTCCTGGCAGAAAACCTCAAAGAGCTCTGTAATGCACTCCTCATCTCCAGTGTGTGGTATCATTAATTTCAGACTTGGGCTTCTGGCCAGATGGCATTCAGTGGCTAAGAAAATGGCGTGGTGAACATGGGGTAGGTTCCAAAATTCACTTGCTGGGTGGGCATGAGCAGCTGGCTTCCCTCAGTTTCACAGGGGTAAGTGGCTCTGGCCTCCCATGGTGTCCTGTGACAGCTCCTGTCATAGTTCTGCTCACACTAAATACTGTGAGACCCTAACTAACTTACCTCTGTCTCAAGCCAGGGCTTGCCACCTAGTATGTGCTCAGTCAATATTTTATGAGTGAAATGTAAATGCAGGGAAGGGAGATAAAGAACAGAGGAAAAACACGCTGTAGTGAGAAGAGTATCAAATCCCAGCTCCAGCATTATCAGTGTACCCAGCAGGACACAGAATTCAACTCAAATGTTTCAAATAAAGATACTTGGCTTTGGGATTTTGCTAGAGGATATCAGAACTAGAAAGTGCATCATTCCCAGACTTACAGTAGGAATAAGCTAGACAAATGGTAGATTCATGAGTTTCCCTTAAACTCCTTCACTAAGGTCACAGGGCAACCACCTAACCAAATCCAAGGAGAGAGACAAGATGTGAGCACTAGCTTACTAGGGGTCAACGCAGCTGGTCAGAAGGATTCAGCTAGGGGGGCTGGCGAATTCAGGAAGGCTAAGTGTGTACTGACAAGAGAGTATGAAGCCATTAGAGGCTGCAGAACCTGCGTGGGAGACCCCACATCCTCTTCATAACTTCTCTCCACAGCCCAACCAGGTACTCTCAGAAAAGAGTAGGGAAAGATGTAAGAAAACATCTACTATGGTAGACTTGGGGGAGGGGCACAAGTATCTGCCTGCTGCACCCAGACCTGACTCACCTTATCTCCCATATAGAACAAAAGCCTTAATCCCAGGGGCACCTGGGTGGCTCAGTGGGTTAAAGCCTCTGCCTTCGGTTCAGGTCATGATCCCAGGGTCCTGGGATCGAGCCCCGAGTCAGGCTCTCTGCTCAGTGGGGAGCCTGCTTCCCCCTCTCTCTCTGTCTGCCTCTCTCCCTTCTTGTGATCTCTGTCTATCAAATAAATAAATAAAATTTTTTTTAAAAAGCCTTAATCTGTGGAGAGAAGGGCAACTACACTGCCCTCCTTAGGCACTGGTGGAGATCCACTGCCACTGAATGAGGGAGGAGAAAAAGAATTTAACCTCTGTTAGGAGGGGAGAGTGATATGTAATGGGCCCAGAATTGCAGCAGGAAGAGGGGCAGGAGGACAGAAGAGGCCATGCTCTTGAGACACACGGATACATAAGACTGTGGCTAATTCGGAACCGTGGAGAACTCTCTAGCTCACCACATGCCAACACTGTTTAGCTAAAGAGTCAAACACAGCAATGGAAAGCAGAATGGAAAGGCAGAAGAGGGACAAGAGCCTAGAAAGAGACCTTCCCAGCATATGGACCTTTATTCCCAGCATAAACAGGGGACCTAAAGCTTAGGATGGAGTTGACACTGAGGAAAAAAACTCCTCTGACAAGCCAGTTTAGCACCCTAAACACAAGGTATTGCTAGAGGAACTCAAAGCCTCCAATGCACTAAAGTTAGCCAGAGAAACATCAGACTTCAAAGCCAGCCCAAATCCTAATAAGTTAACTCATACCCCTTCACTAACATCCTAGCAGAAGGAAACTCATGCCCATATCCATGTATAAAACCTGGTACCTCATTCTCTGGTGTGCTACAGAAGACGTTCAACTGAACATACAAAAAGGGTATAAAAGGCAGCACACTCCAAAGAGACAAAGGAATCATCAGAACCACACTTAGACATGACACAGATGTTGAAACTATATTTTAGGAGATTTAAAATAACTATAATTGTGTTAAAAGCTCTAATGGAAAAGGTGAACAATATGAAAGATCAGATGGAAAATTTTAGCAGAGAAATGGAAACTATAAGAAAAAATCAAATGGAAATCTAGGATGAAAACCAGTTACAGAGATGAAGAATGCCTTTGATAGGCTTATCAGTAGATGACACAGCTAAAGAAAGAAGATTGGTCAATAGAAATTACCCAAACTGAAATACAAAGAGAAAAAAAAATAGTGAAAAAAATACAAAACCCGGGCATCCAAGATCTTGGGGGCAATATCATCTGGTCTTTTTTTTTTTTTTAAAGATTTTATTTATTTATTTGACAGAGATCACAAGTAGGCAGAGAGGCAGGCAGAGAGAGAGAGGAGGAAGCAGGCTCTCTGTGGAACAGAGAGCCCGATGTGGGGCTCGATCCCAGGACCCTGAGATCATGACCTGAGCCGAAGGCAGAGGCTTTAACCCCCTGAGCCACCCAGGCGCCCCTCATCTGGTCTTAATATGAATGCACAGATCTTCCTTGACTTATGAGGGGATTACATCCTGACAAAATTGTTGTAAGTTGAAAATGCTCTAAGTCAAAAATGCATCTTATACACCTAACATACCAAATATCCTTAGCCCAGCCTAACTTTCATGTGCTTAGAACACTTATATCAGCCTACAGTTGGGCAAAAGCATCTAATACAAAGCCTGTTTGGTAATAAAGTGTTGAATATCTCATGTAAGTTATCAAATACTGTACTGAAAGTGAATGGTTGTCAGAATGGTTGTACAGAATGATTGTCAATGTACTGGTTGTTTACCCTCAAGATTCAGATGGCTGACTGGGAGCTATGGCTTGCTGCTACTGCCCAGCATCATGAGAGTCATACCGCATATTACTATTCTGGGAGAAGATCAGAATTCAAAGTATGGAAAAGTAAAAATAAATAAGTAAAAGACCAAAATCAGTTTCCTCTTTAAAGAAAAAGTTCAAAGTATGGTTTCTCATGAGTTCATATTACTGTTGCAACATTATGAAGTCAAAAAATCATAACTCAAACCATCATAAGTCAGATTCTAAGAATTAGAATTCAAATTCTAAGAGAAGAGAAAAAAAACGAGGCAGAAGAAATATTTTGTTTGAAAATTGTTTGAAGAAACAATGGTGAAGAATTATCCACAAGTAATGATAGATACCAAATCAGACCCAAAAAGTTCAGAAAACACCAAGCAGAGTACACACACACACACATACACACACATACACACACACACACACACACATATCTTAGGCATATATTCAATATACAAAAGAAAAAGAGAAAATATCGAAAGCAGCAGGGGGTGGCATTTTAGAGGAACAAAGAGAAGAATTACAGTAGACTTCTGATCAAAAACCATGCAAGCTGGAAGACAGAAATGCTGAAAGGGAAAAAACAAAAATGAAAACCCTGTCAACCCAGAACTCTATATCTAGGAAAAATACCTTTTCCATAAAGAAATGTTGTAGAGGTAGAGAAAGGGATAAGGGAACCAACAAAGAATGGTGATGCACCCAGGTACTAAAAACAGTGAACAATCATGACCAACCCTGACGCTTAAGGGCAAGGTGGGGCAGGAATAGAATATTGTTACTGAAGTGCCTGGTGGGAGCTATAACCAGGAAAAAAAAGCTATCTCACAGAAACTGCGATCATGGACAGATATAGCCACCATTAGAAATTTAGCACCAAAGGAGATAGGGAATAAGGAAAACTTCTCCTCCCAACCTCCCATCTCTTGCCATTGTCTACCATTGATTGAATCCAACCAAAACCAAGCCAGAAGGAGGCCCGGGTGCTGTGGTCTGTGGGGTTTAGCTCCTGTGGGCACAGAGAAAAGCAGAGAATGGGACTGAGGGGAAAGAGAGTAACCAGCACAGACACTGCCTGGCTCTGTGACGTTGTACACATGAGTGGCAGAGCCAGGATTCAATCACAGATGTCCCTGAATCCTTTCCACCAGATGCACTGCTTCAAGTACAACATCAGCAAGAGATAAAACCTACAGTGGTAGGGTGGGCCAGATCTTAGAAATCCCAAAGGCTAGAATTACTTGGCAGGCCATAATTCTGTAGGAAATAGGCAGCAGATGTAAGTTTCCATTGCAGAACCCGAAAACTTCCCAGCTCTGGTATGGTTTTTGAGAAGATGATGATGTAGTAATGCCATCTATTACAGGGATCTAAGGCGAAGGCAACTACTCATATGCATGGGCTGTGACTCCTCTATTTATTCACAGAGGATATAGTATCCAGTTCCTCTCGTTGACAATGGTGGCATTTGAAACAATCGTAGATGAAACTCAAAAATCACATCTTTATTTTCCAACTTAAAAAAAAAAATCCCAATCAGCAAAAGTTAGTATTAGAGAAGCAATTTGGCATTTTCCTCACCAGCTGCAACATAGTATGGCTTGAGATGTGAAATATTGAGTGTGAAGAAGAAAGCCTTGCAATGTGTGTGAAGATACCCTTTAGCGATCCTCTTCTGAGAGCCAAGTTCACAGCAACTATATGAATGTTTTATGTGTTTTCATTCCCCATTCTCCAAAGATGCTCCAGGAAAATGGAGTGAAGAAAAATCCATGGAAAGAAATAATGAAAAGCCAGTCATCTGGCCATCTTGATTGTATCTCCCAGATGGGTGTTGGCATCACTACAAAGTCAGTTGCCGTGGTATCAAAGCAAAGCATCTCGAAGAGAAAACTATCAGTTCTCTTGACCCATCTGAGATTTCCAAACAATTTTTTCTTTTACATAGTGAAGAACACAAAGGTTTTTCCCTGAAAGCTTCTTAGGGGAAGCCTGATGAAGGCCCACAGACTTTAAGGTCAGACAGACTTGACTTTGAGACTATATTCCTCAACCAGCCGTGTGATCTTAGGCAAGTTACATCCTTTCTGAGCCTCAGCTTCACTAGTTGTGAAATGACAACAGTAATGCCCACCTCAAAAGACAGTGATGAGCCTGGTGCTCAGTACCTAAAAGGATATGGATATTCATGAACTTCCCCTTCCTCACACAGAAGAGGGGAGGTGAAAGGGGTGAAATTTGTAGTTTTTCTCAATCCACATCTTGAAAAAACAATAATAATACCTACTGTTTATTTGCTTATTCATTAATCTAAGAAATACATACTGAGTACCTTTTATGTTCTGGTACTCTTCTAGGCATGAGAACACAGACAAGGTCTCTGTCCTCATGGAGCTTATATTATAGTGGGAAGAGACAGATAACAGACCAATAAACGTGTAAATAAGATAATACATGCAATGAAGACAATAAAATCAGATGGGAGGACCTATCTATTTCAGGGAAGGCCTCACTGAAGTGATGACATTTGAACTGAAATATGAGTAATGAAAGCAGCTAGCCACACCAGGATTGGAGGCAAGAGCATTCTCAGTCAAAAGAACAGTTACATGTGAGCACCCCAAGCCCGGCTTGAGCTCGGCATGTTTGGGGAATAGAAACAGATGTAGCAGAACACAGGAGGATGGAGAGGTCAGGTTCAAAGTGAAATTGGAAAGAGAGGCAGGAAGGAGCAGGTCTTTCAGATGATTTTCATTCACATTATTGAGCATCTACTGTATGCCAAGCACTCTTCTGAGTTCTGGGATACACCAGTGACCAAAGGCCCTTCAGTCAGGGAGTTGACATTCCAGGGAAGGCAGTTTCATGGGATCCTGCAGGCCCTCGTTAAAAAAAAAGCATTTCACTTTAAATAGGTTATCTTGTTTGAACTTCACCGTATCTTTCTAAGATAGGTGTTATAATCTTCATTTTATAGAGAACAAAACAGAGGCTCCCAGAGGTCGTGGCATACAACCTGCCTAAAATATCATTTGTGATGTGATGGGGTTGATGGTTCGTGGGAAAACAGAACTGAGTGCCCATCCTCTAAGGTTGCAGTGCTGGCAGGGGAAGAGCCTACAGTCAAAGCCTAGAATGTCTGGCTCCAAGGACTTTGCCATATGTATTCCTTCCTCTTGGTTAGAAAGAAAGAAATTTGTCAGTACTTCAAGTAAAGCCAAAACAGACACAACTAAGCCGTTGTCCAGAAGTCACCGATCATGGGGCCACTTGGAATCCAGAGGGTGCCACGAATTGACCCACCTTGTTGGGTGGCACCTGCCTTCTTTCTCTCAGCAGCTCTGTAGCAGGAAGAGAAAGGACTCCACAGAGAGGACAGGGGGGGCCAGGTGCTCAAGGCCCACAGAATGGGCAGCCCCAGTTCCTCCCCACAGAGGAAGCAGCAGCAGTATTCTGATGGGTATCACAGGTAGGGATCAGGCTGCAGAGAGATCCAGTGGTGTTTCCCAAGCTCTGGAAGGCACTGAAATGAACGAATAAGAGGCAAGAAAATTCTATAAGTTGGCTGTTCTATTCGATGTTCATTTAATAAAGACATTCAGTCCCTCTAATGGAAAATGTGAGGAGTGGAAATTACTGTTTCTTGGCCATCTCGTATAAAATGAAAACCAGATCTTGAAAGCATGAGGCTTTTCATTGTATCTTCTTCAAGCTCAATTTAATTATGTATCACAGGCCACCTTCAATAATAATTACAATTGTCTCCCTTTATGCAAAGGCTCTTCTGTCTTGGAGACCAAAGCTCTGGGGAAACGCCTACGGAGACTGGTGAAGGATCATCTAGTTGTTTCTGTATTTGGGCCTTCGGCAGATGTTTACTATGTACCTGCTGTGGGTCAGGCCTCTGTCAAATCCTACAGGGGATAGTGTTTGAATGAATCATTGTCTCCCCTTTCCAACAGAGCAGCAGAGGGGCCTCGCAGAACCAATCATGAATTCGTTCCTTTGCTCAAGTGGCATTCCCTGCCCGCCTTCTCTCTGCCAGTCCCAGGGCTGGGGAAGAAGAGATGAACTGAGAGCCAGTCCTCCAGGGCTCCATTGCTGGCAGCTGGTAGACTCCAGATTCCCAGCCTGTCTGACTCCGCAGTCCTGTCCTGACTCAAGCACTCCCAGGCCGGAGCAGGTGACAGCTTGTACCTGAGCTGTTAGGATGCAGGGGACCCATTCTGTAAGGCAGCTGGGCCAGGGTATCACCGGGAGAAGGGACAAGAGAGAGACCAGAGAAGGCTTTACAAGGTGGCATTTGAGCAAGGCCACAGTAAAATACTCCTGAAGTGACATCTGTCCCCTAATGTGTGGTCACCCTATCGATTCTTATTGGTAAGACTCTAAGATTCCTTTTTAAGTAC